>NC_092113.1:24004133-24309689 GCF_045679555.1 Salvelinus alpinus
GACATTCCATACAGTATGAGTTTTGGAATTTCCAAAACAAGTAAATGTATCCGATGGGGATGTGTGAAACTCAATCCTCAGACTGAAGTGTTCCTACTTTTGTCACAGAATAGATAGCTTTTTGCGTGGCCCGACTGGTAAGACGCTTCGGGACGACAGTCAAGTGTGCTAGCAAGACAGAGGTCCTGGGTTCGAGCCTCTGTGTGAGCTGAATCAGTAGGAAGTGGTACTCGCTAAGCAAGCAACGTGACATCCGTTACAGATGGTGCCGTGACCTGGATCTGCAGTTGCGCTCAGCTCAACACTGGGGTCGCTTTTGAGTAAGTTTGAGGGGTGAATGTAGCACATTGGGATGTGTGAAACTCACTCTTCGGTCTGAAGTGTCCCCACTTGTGTCACTGAATAGCTCGCTTTCCCTAGCTTTCCCTGTGGCGCGACTGGTAATACGCTTCGGGAGGGTAGTTACGTGTGCTAGCAACGCAGAGGTCCTGTGTTTGAGCGAATTAGGAGGAAGTGGTTCTCGCTAAGCAAGCAATGTTACAGTACGTCCGCTACACAACCACATTTACTGTACAGTCTCATCTCTACAGAAATCTTCCATGACATCGGTGATGATATTCTGTGTCAGGCTTTCAAGAGCAGCTGTGATTACCTTTAATATTGATCAGCTTTAATATTGTAGATAGATTGTAGCTTCCATCAATGTAATTGTCTGCATCATTTCCAATCTCCCATATATTTTTTTGTAACTATATACAGTTGAAGTCGGAAGTTTACATACACTTAGGTTGGAGTCATTAAAACTCGTTTTTCAACCACTCCACACATTTCTTGTTAACAAACTATAGTTTTGGCAAGTTGGTTAGGATCTACTTTATGCATGACACTAGTAATTTTTCCAACAATTGTTTACAGACAGATTATTTCACTTATAATTCACTGTATCACAATCCCAGTGGGTCAGAAGTTTACATACACTAAGTTGACTGTGCCTTTAAACAGCATGGAAAATTCCAGAAAATTATGTCATGGCTTTATAAGCTTCTGATAGCCTAATTGACATCATTTGAGTGAATTGGAGGTGTACCTGTGGATGTATTTCAAGGCCTACCTTCAAACTCAGCGCCTCTTTGCTTGACATCATGGGAAAATCAAAAGAAATCTGCCAAGACCTCAGAAAGAAAATTGTAGACCTTCACAAGTCTGGTTCATCCTTGGGAGCAATTTCCAAACACCTGAAGGTACCACGTTCATCTCAACAAACAATAGTACGCACGTTTAAACACCATGGGTCCACGCAGCCGTCATACTGCTCAGGAAGGAGATGTGTTCTGTCTCCTCGAGATGAACGTACTTTGGTGCGAAAGTGCAAATCAATCCCAGAACAACAGCAAAGTACCTTGTGAGATGCTGGAGGAAACAGGTACAAATGTATCTATATCCACAGTATAACGAGTCCTATATCGACATAACCTCGACATAATCGACATAAGTCCACTAAGCAAGGAAGAAGACACTGGTCCAAAACCGCCATACAAAAGCCAGATTACGGTTTGCAACCGCACATGGGGACAACGATCGTACTTTTTGGAGAAATGAATGAAACAAAAATAGAACTGTTTGGCCATAATGACCATCATTATGTTTGGAGGAAAAAGGGGGATGCTTTCAAGCCGAAGAACACCATCCCAACCGTGAAGCATGGGGGTGGCAGCATCATGTTGTGGGGGTGCTTTGCTGCAGGAGGGAATGGTGCACTTCACAAAATAGATGGCATCATAAGGCAGGAAAATGACGTGGATATATTGAAGCAACATCTCAAGACATCAGTCAGGAAGTTAAAGCTTGGTCGCAAATGGGTCTTCCAAATGGACAATGACCCCAAGCATACTTCCAAAGTTGTGGCAAAACGGCTTAAGGACAATAAAGTCAAGGTATTGGAGTGGCCATCACAAAGCCCTGACCTCAATCCTATAGAAAATTTGTGGGCAGAACTGAAAAAGCGTGTGCGAGCAAGGAGTCCTACAAACCTGACTCAGTTACACCAGCTCTGTCAGGAGGAATGGGCCAAAATTCACCCAACTTATTGTGGGAAGCTTGTGGAAGGCTACCCGAAACCTTTGACCCAAGTTAAACAATTTAAAGCCAATGCTACCAAATACTAATTGAGTGTATGTAAACTTCTGACCCACTGGGAATGTGATGAAAGAAATAAAAGCTGAAATAAATCATTCTCTCGACTATTATTCTGACATTTCACTTTCTTAAAATAAAGTGGTGATCCTAACTGACCTAAGACAGGGAATTTTTACTCGGATTAAATGTCAGGAATTGTGAAAAGCTGAGTTTAAATGTATTTGGCTAAGGTGTATGTAAACTTCCGACTTCAACTGGTATGTGTGTGTGTGTGTGTGTGTGTGTGTGTATATATACACTGCTCAAAAAAATAAAGGGAACACTTAAACAACACAATGTAACTCCAAGTCAATCACACTTCTGTGAAATCAAACTGTCCACTTAGGAAGCAACACTGATTGACAATACATTTCACATGCTGTTGTGCAGTGTATATATATATTTACATATACAGTACCTTTCAAAAGTTTGGACACACCAATTCATTCAAGGGTTTTTCTTTATTTGTGCTATTTTCTACTTTGTACAATAATAGTGAAGACATCAAAACTATGAAATAACACATATGGAATCATGTAGTAACCAAAAAAGTGTTAAACAAATCAAAATATATTTTATATTTTAGATTATTGTGGAGGCCAGGTCATCATGATTTGATTTCCCAAAGAGAAACGGTGCGTTGGGCTCACAAAGAACTATAATTGAACTGATGCCACACTAAAATCCAAGATGGCGTAGCAGTCGGACGTGTCTTTGTCTTTGTCTGTCTTGTCTCGTGTAAATAGTCTTCGTATTTTTCGTATACATTTCGTATATATTTTAATTTCACTTTCCATCTAGGAACTGAATATACATTCCTACATTCCGCCTCACCCAATGTGGTACGGACCTGCTATTTTTTTATACTTTAGAACCGTAACCCCAATCAGAAGCTAGCCAGATAACTAGCTAGTAGTCAGTTAGCCACTGCTGCGGTCTTCACCCTCAACTCGGACACAGCCAGCTTCAATACCGGGCCAATACCTGCCAGTCTGCAAGCGCAATATCAACCCAGAGCATATAGGACTGCTTTTTCTCTACCACATCACCGGATTCCTGATGCAAGCTCTGGACAATTACACCGTATCATCACAGCTAGCTAGCTGCAACCGAGTGGCTACTACTGGCTAACACCTCTGTCCCGAAGCAAGCACCAGTTAGCCTTGAGCTAGCCTCGAGCTAGGCCCATCTGCCGGCTAGCCACTGCTGCGGTCTTCACCCTCAACTCGGACACAGCCAGCTTCAATACCGGGCCAATACCTGCCAGTCTGCAAGCGCGATATCAACCCAGAGCATATAGGACTGCTGTTTCTCCACCACATCACCGGATTCCTGACGCAAGCTCTGGACAATTACACCGTATCATCACAGCTAGCTAGCTGCAACCGAGTGGCTACTACTGGCTAACACCTCTGTCCCGAAGCAAGCACCAGTTAGCCTTGAGCTAGCCTCGAGCTAGGCCCATCTGCCGGCTAGCCGAAGAGGTCTACCAGCGAAATCTCGGGCTACAATACCTCTTTTGCCAATTTAACTGGACCTCTTATTTTTTTTTATTTTTTTTAATTTTTTCATTTTTTTCTATTAATTTTATTTTATTTTTCTTATTTTTTCATTTATATTTTTTGTATCTTTCTATAATTTTTTTTTTTATTTTATTTTTTTTATTTTTTTGCCGACACAGAGCCCTGCCAATCCATCACAACTGGTCTAAATCAGCTACAAGCTAATTTAGCCATTTTTTTGCCGCTGCTAGTAGCTTTTACCTTCTGCACAGACACCAGCCCTGTTATTAGCCTGGATATTACTCACCAATTTACCAGCATCGGACTGTCTCTCGACAACAACGCCGGATTCCTGCCGTAATCCCTGAGCCACTACTTCTGATCCTCACAGCTAGCTTGCAGCTAGCGCAGCTAGCGCCACTGCCACGAAGCTAGCACCAGTTAGCAAACACAATTCTACAATTCACAACCTCTCTTTCGCCATCCGGCTTGGATTCTCTGTCGACACGACCACGTCTGAGCAGACCCCCTCCGTCTGAGCAGACCACCCCCCGGGCTACTAACTTTAAACGCCGCGTGCTAGCTTAGTGGAGGCCTCCCTGCCTCCATCTACGGCTGCCCCCTGGACACTATGATCACTTGGCTACATAGCTGATGCATGCTTGACTGTCCATTAATTCACGGTACTCCATTCTGTTTATTTGTGTTTTATCTGTCGGCTCTGTGCTTTAACTCAGGATCTGTGTGTAGTTAATCCGACCCTCTCTGCCTAGTCGTCGCCATTTTTACCTGTTGTTGCTGTGTTAGACTAGCACCCTGTTATTGCTGCTGTTATCTTACCTGTTGTTTTAGCTAGCTCTCCCAATCAAGACCTGCAATCACTTTATGCCTTATTGTATGTCTCTCTCATATATCAATATGCCTTGCATACTGTTGTTCAGGCTAGTTATCATTATCATTGTTTTGGTTTGCAATGGACCCTGTAGTTCCACTCTCCGTACCTCTGATACCTCCTTTGTCCCACCCCCCACACATGCGGTGACCTCACCCATTGAGACCAGCATGTCCAGAGATACAACCTCTCTTATCATCACCCAGTGCCTGGGCTTGCCTCCGCTGTACCCGCGCCCCACCATACCCCTGTCTGCACATTCTGCCCAGAATCTATTCTACCACGCCCATAAATCTGCTCCTTTTATTCTTTGTCCCCAACGCTCTAGGCGACCAGTTTTGATAGCCTTTAGCCGCACCCTCATCCTACTACTCCTCTGTTCCTCGGGTGATGTGGAGGTAAACCCAGGCCCTGCATGTCCCCAGTCACCCTCATTTGTTGACTTCTGTGATCGAAAAAGCCTTGGCCTCATGCATGTCAACATCAGAAGCCTCCTCCCTAAGTTTGCCTTACTCACCGCTTTAGCACACTCTGCCAACCCTGATGTCCTTGCCGTGTCCGAATCCTGGCTTAGGAAGGCCACCAAAAATTCGGAGATTTCCATACCCAACTATAACACTTTCCGTCAAGATAGAACTGCCAAAGGGGGAGGAGTTGCAATCTACTGCAGAGATAGCCTGCAAAGTTCTGTCATACTTTCCAGGTCTATGCCCAAACAGTTCGAACTTCTAATTTTAAAAATTAATCTCTCCAGAAATAAGTCTCTCACTGTTGCCGCCTGCTACCGACCCCCCTCAGCTCCCAGCTGTGCCCTGGACACCATCTGTGAATTGATCGCTCCCCATCTAGCTTCAGAGTTTGTTCTGTTAGGTGACCTAAACTGGGATATGCTTAACACCCCGGCAGTCCTACAATCCAAGCTTGATGCCCTCAATCTCACACAAATCATCAAGGAACCCACCAGGTACAACCCTAAATCCGTAAACATGGGCACCCTAATAGACATTATCCTGACCAACCTGCCCTCCAAATACACCTCTGCTGTCTTCAATCAAGATCTCAGCGATCACTGCCTCATTGCCTGTATCCGCCACGGGTCCGCGGTCAAACGACCACCCCTCATCACTGTCAAACGCTCCCTAAAACACTTCTGCGAGCAGGCCTTTCTAATCGACCTGGCCCGGGTACCCTGGAAGGATATTGACCTCATCCCGTCAGTTGAGGATGCCTGGTCATTCTTTAAATGTTACTTCCTCACCATATTAGACAAGCATGCTCCGTTCAAAAAATGCAGAACCAAGAACAGATATAGCCCTTGGTTCACTCCAGACCTGACTGCCCTCGACCAGCACAAAAACATCCTGTGGCGAACTGCAATAGCATCGAAGAGCCCCCGCGATATGCAACTGTTCAGGGAAGTCAGGAACCAATACACGCAGTCAGTCAGGAAAGCAAAGGCCAGCTTTTTCAAGCAGAAATTTGCATCCTGTAGCTCTAACTCCAAAAAGTTCTGGGATACTGTAAAGTCCATGGAGAACAAGAGCACCTCCTCCCAGCTGCCCACTGCACTGAGGCTAGGTAACACGGTCACCACCGATAAATCCGTGATAATCGAAGACTTCAACAAGCATTTCTCAATGGCTGGCCATGCCTTCCTCCTGGCGACTCCAACCTTGGCCAACAGCCCCGCCCCCCCCGCTGCTACTCGCCCAAGCCTCCCCAGCTTCTCCTTTACCCAAATCCAGATAGCAGATGTTCTGAAAGAGCTGGAAAACCTGGACCCATACAAATCAGCTGGGCTTGACAATCTGGACCCCCTATTTCTGAAACTGTCCGCCGCCATTGTCGCACCCCCTATCACCAGCCTGTTCAACCTCTCCTTCGTATCATCTGAGATCCCCAAGGATTGGAAAGCTGCCGCGGTCATCCCCCTCTTCAAAGGGGGAGACACCCTGGACCCAAACTGTTACAGACCTATATCCATCCTGCCCTGCCTATCTAAGGTCTTCGAAAGCCAAGTCAACAAACAGATCACTGACCATCTCGAATCCCACCGTACCTTCTCCGCTGTGCAATCCGGTTTCCGAGCCGGTCATGGGTGCACCTCAGCCACGCTCAAGGTACTAAACGATATCATAACCGCCATCGATAAAAGACATTACTGTGCAGCCGTCTTCATCGACCTGGCCAAGGCTTTCGACTCTGTCAATCACCATATTCTTATCGGCAGACTCAGTAGCCTCGGTTTTTCTAATGACTGCCTTGCCTGGTTCACCAACTACTTTGCAGACAGAGTTCAGTGTGTCAAATCGGAGGGCATGTTGTCCGGTCCTCTGGCAGTCTCTATGGGGGTACCACAGGGTTCAATTCTCGGGCCGACTCTTTTCTCTGTATACATCAATGATGTTGCTCTTGCTGCGGGCGATTCCCTGATCCACCTCTACGCAGACGACACCATTCTATATACTTCCGGCCCTTCCTTGGACACTGTGCTATCTAACCTCCAAACGAGCTTCAATTTCATACAACACTCCTTCCGTGGCCTCCAACTGCTCTTAAACGCTAGTAAAACCAAATGCATGCTTTTCAACCGTTCGCTGCCTGCACCCGCACGCCCGACTAGCATCACCACCCTGGACGGTTCCGACCTAGAATATGTGGACATCTATAAGTACCTAGGTGTCTGGCTAGACTGCAAACTCTCCTTCCAGACTCATATCAAACATCTCCAATCCAAAATCAAATCAAGAATCGGCTTTCTATTCCGCAACAAAGCCTCCTTCACTCACGCCGCCAAACTTACCCTAGTAAAACTGACTATCCTACCGATCCTCGACTTCGGCGATGTCATCTACAAAATAGCTTCCAATACTCTACTCAGCAAACTGGATGCAGTTTATCACAGTGCCATTCGTTTTGTTACTAAAGCACCTTATACGACCCACCACTGCGACCTGTATGCCCTAGTCGGCTGGCCCTCGCTACATGTTCGTCGTCAGACCCACTGGCTCCAGGTCATCTACAAGGCTATGCTAGGTAAAGTGCCGCCTTATCTCAGTTCACTGGTCACGATGGCTACACCCACCCGCAACACGCGCTCCAGCAGGTGTATCTCACTGATCATCCCTAAAGCCAAAACCTCATTTGGGCGCCTTTCCTTCCAGTTCTCTGCTGCCTGCGACTGGAACGAATTGCAAAAATCTCTGAAGTTGGAGACTTTTATCTCCCTCAACAACTTTAAAAATCTGCTATCCGAGCAGCTAACCGATCGCTGCAGCTGTACATAGTCCATCTGTAAACTACCCACCCAATTTACCTACCTCACCCCTCATACTGCTTTTATTTATTTACTTTTCTGCTCTTTTGCACACCAGTATCTCTTCTTGCACATGATCATCTGATGATTTATCACTCCAGTGTTAATCTGCTAAATTGTAATTATTCGATTTATTGCCTACCTCATGCCTTTTGCACACATTGTATATAGATTCTCTTTTTTTTCTACCATGTTATTGACTTGTTTATTGTTTACTCCATGTGTAACTCTGTGTTGTCTGTTCACACTGCTATGCTTTATCTTGGCCAGGTCGCAGTTGCAAATGAGAACTTGTTCTCAACTAGCCTACCTGGTTAAATAAAGGTGAAATAAAATAAAAAAATAAAATAAATAAAAATCTGATGCATCACTCCATCAAACTCCTTCTTGGTCAAATAGCCCTTACATAGCCTGGAAGTGTGTTGGGTCATTGTCCTGTTGAAAAACAAATGATAGTCCCACTAAGTGCAAACCAGACGGGATGGTGTATCGCTGCAGAATGCAGTGGTAGCCATGCTGGTGGTAGCCAAGTGTGCCTTGAATTCTAAATAAATCACAGACAGAGTCGCCAGCAAAGCACCCCCACACCATCACACCTCCTCTTCCATGCTTCACGGTGGGAACCACACATGCGGATATCATCTGTTCACCTGCTCTGCGTCTTACAAAGACACTGCGGTTGGAACCAAAAAATCTCAAATTTGGACTCATCAGACCAAAGGACAGATCTCCACCGGTCTAATGTCCATTGCTTGTGTTTCTTGGCCCAAGCAAGTCTCTTCTTATTGTTGTCTTTTAGTAATGGTTTCTTTGCAGCAATTCGACAATGAAGATCTGATTCACGCATTCTCTTCTGAACATTTTATTTTGAGATGTGTCTCTGTGAAGCATTTCTTTGGGCTGCAATTTCTGAGGCTGGTAACTCTAATTAACTTATTCTCTGCAGCAGAGGTAACTCTGGGTCTTCCTTTCCTGTGGCGGTCCTCATGACAGCCAGTTTCAGTGCTTGATGGTTTTTGTGACTGCACTTGAAGAAATTCTTGAAATGTCTGACCTTCATGTCATAATTGTCTGACCTTCATGTCTTAAAGTAATGATGGACTGTCGTGTCTCTTTGCTTATTTAAACTGTTCTTGCCATAATATGGACTTGGTCTTTTACCAAATAGGGCCATCTTCTGTATACCATCCCTACCTTGTCACAACACAACTGATTGGCTCAAACACATTAAGGAAAGAAATAACACAAATTAACTTTTAACAAAGAACACCTGTTAATTGAAATGCATTCCAGGTGAATACCTCATGAAACTGGTTGAGAGAATGCCAAGCGTGTGCAAAGTTGTCTTCAAGGCAAAGAGTGGCTACTTTGAAGTATCTCAAATATATTTGGATTTGTTTAACACTTTTTTTGGTTACTACATGATTCCATATGTGTTATTTCATAGTTTTGATGTCTTCACTATTATTTTACAATGTAGAAAAAAGTAAAAATATAGAAAAACCCTTGAATGAGTAGGTGTGTGTCACGGCCGTCGAAAGAACTGGACCAAGGTGCAGTGTGGTGAGCGTACATATTCCTTTTATTTAGAATGACGCCGACAAAACAATAAACAATACCAAAACGACCGTGAAGCTTAAGGGCATATAGTGCCACAAACAAAGACAACTTCCCACAAAGAAAGGAGGGAAATAGGGCTACCTAAGTATGGTTCCCAATCAGAGACAACGATAGACAGCTGTCCCTGATTTAGAACCATAGCTGGCCAAAAAAAAGAAATACAAAAACATAGAAAATAGAACATAGAATGCCTACCCAAATCACACCCTGACCAAACCCAAAATAGAGACATAAAAAGCTCTCTAAGGTCAGGGCGTGACAGTGTGTCCAAACTTTTGACTGGTTCTGTATATACAGTGCATTCAAAGGTATTCAGAACCCTTGACTTTTTCCACAATTTGTTACGTTACAGCCTTATTCTGAAATTGATTTTTTTTAAAGAATCCTCATCAATCTATACACAATACCCCACAATGACAAAGCGAAAACAAGTTTGTAGAAATGTTTGCAAATTTATTAGAAGTAAAAAACAGAAATACCTTATTTACATAAGCTTTCAGACCCTTCACTATGAGACTCGAACTTGACTGGAGTCCACCTGTGGTAAATTAAATTGATTGGACATGATTTGGCACACACCTGTCTATTTAAGGTCCCACAGTTGACAGTGCATGTCAGAGCAAAAACCAAGATATGAGGTCAAAGGAATTGTCCGTAGAGCTCCGAGACAGGATTGTGTCGAGGCACAGATTTGGGGAAGGGTACCAAAAAAATGTTCTGCAGCATTGAAGGTCCCCAAGAACAAAGTGGCCTCCATCATTCTTAAACGGAAGAAGCTTGGAACCACCAAGACTCTTCCTAGAGCTGGCCGCCTGGCCAAACTGAGCAATCGGGGGAGAAGGGCCTTGGTCAGGGAGCTGACCAAAAACCTGATGGTCATTCTGACAGAGCTGTGGAGTTCCTCTGTGGAGATGGGAGAACCTTCCAGAAGGACAACCATCTCTGCAGCACTCCACCAATCAGGTCTTTTTGGTAGAGTGGCCAGACGGAAGCCACTCCTCAGTAAAAGGCCATGACAGCCTGCTCGGAGTTTGCCAAAAGGCATCTAAAGGACTCTCAGACCATGAGAAACAAGATTCTCTGGTCTGATGAAACCAAGATTAAACTCTTTGGCCTGAATGCCAAGCGTCACGTCTGGAGGAAACCTGGCACCATACCTACGGTAAAGCATGGTGGTGACAGCATCATGCTGTGGGGATGTTTTTCAGTGGCAGGGACTGGGAGACTAGTCAGGATCGAGGGAAAGATGAACGGAGCAAAGTACAGAGAGATCCTTGATGAAAACCTGCTCCGGAGCGCTCAGGACCTCAGACTGGGGCGAAGGTTTACCTTCCAATAGGACAACGACCCTAAGCACACAGCCAAGACAACACAGGAGTGGCTTCATAGCAAGTCTCTGAATGTCCTCGAGTGGCCCAGCCAGAGCCCAGACTTGAACGAAGTCGAATATCTCTGTAGAGGCCTGAAAATAGTGGTGCAGCGACACTCCCCATCTAACCTGACAGAACTTGAGAGGATCTGCAGAGAAGAATGGGAGAAACTCCCCAAATACAAGTGTGCCAAGCTTGTAGCATCATACCCAAGAAGACTCGACGCTGTAATCACTGCCAACGGTGCTTCAACAAAGTACTGAGTAAAGGGTTTGAATACTTATGTAAATGTGAGATTTCAGTTTTGGATTGTTTATAAATTTGCAAAAATGTCTAAACAGTTTTTCGCTTCGTCATTATGGGGTAATGTGTGTAGATTGATAAAACAAAACAATTGAATAAGGCTGTAACGTAACAAAATGTGGAAAAAGTCAAGGGGTCTGAATACTTTCCGAAATGCACTGTATATTAAAAATCCTGCGTATCTTAATTTCCATAATGAACAAATAATATGCGTGGTAATGTAGGCTGTTCATGCAAAGGATTAGTACCTATAACCAGGATTGCCATTACAAAAAGAATATTTTTGGTAAGCAATTATTATTTTAGCACACATTTATTGTGATTCATCCTATATTGTCCCTAACATCATTACCCCTTAGCAACAGATGTGGGATACATACACACACACATTCATACACACACACTCAACCCCTTTTCCCCATAAACTACCATAAGCTCAGACGCTCAACAGTTGTTCCATCCCTGAGCCCAACTCAAGAAAGGACTTGTTTTACGAATGCATATACAGTTGCAGCTGTTTGAGAAGGCATGCAAAATTTAGCCCAAAAAAAGATTAGGAGATTTCCTTAACTATTGTTAAGTCCTAGGTGATGGAGATCAGATACACATGGAGATCAGATACACCCCCTTCCTCTGAAACACACACACACACTGGTCCCCTGTTGTGACCATTTTCCAAGCATCTCTGTGCAGTCAGACCTTTGATTATTTTGTGCTACCAGGGCCACAATAATATGCCCCCTCTCTGATTGTCCGAGTATGACCCCCTCCCCATGGGTTACTGCAGCTCTTCATGCCAGCGCTGCCACTACCTGGGTGGGGGCACCCCACCGGAATCCCCATCGGCTAGGTAAAAGGTTGTCAATGTTCTAATTAGGAGCTTTGAGAATTTCCTTGCATATTATGCTCTCCCATCAGCGTGCTTTGGCTTTGCAGGACCAACCCTGCCAGGCTGGCTCAGAATCTTGAGGGGCCGGTGCTGCTTTAGTAGGTGTCTGTGTGATGAACTTGGTTCTTCTTGAAGGCTGGAGATAATATCCATGCCATGATGAGCGGGTGAAGAAGAAATACTGTGTTTCATATTCAATATGTTTCAGTCAACACACATTTACTTGGGGCTTTATTTAATCTACTAAACTGAAGTGTTACAGATTCCGTGACAGAAATGTAAAGGTAATTTCCTATTGAGCCGACATATGCAGCGTTTACCCGTGAATGCAGTCTCTGCTAATGCGGGAACATAGCCTTTAAATTTCAATCACGCTGTACAGCTGAACTTCCGCAATGAGGATTGAATAGAGCCCTGGAAGTCTACCAATAAAATATTATCATTAATTATATTGGAGTGTCTTTGAACATTATATATTCTCATATTATTTAGCCATCATTAGTGTTCAGAGACAATTAGTGAAATACTTTGATAAAAATAAATCATAGAACGAAAAATACTCCTGCAATAACACAAGTAAAAATATTTAATTGACTTTAATGTTTGTCAAAAACTATTTTCCACACTCAGTTCCAATGAATGGCCTTGACATCACTGATCCATCCCCAACCAGTGTATGACCATCACTACCTCCATCTCCCCTGGCAGCAGAGGCGTCTATCTGAACCATGTAAATACAATTAATAGACCTGTCAGCCTGGAGTGTTCAATGTGTGAACAAACATGGCTCTTTGAAATGTTAGTGGTATACCCAAACTGTGCCATGGTAACAAGCGGACCGATCAATATGTTTATTTACAAATAATGGGCATCAATCAACTGTCACCATTGCTTTAAATGGAAATGTTAGTTCTATGCATTTAAGTTCTATGGTTGAAAACACCAATCTTGGTGCATAGTGGTGTCATCAACACAAGCGGGTGACATTGTCTAGGGAAATTATATGCTGATCTGGGTTCAGTCGAAGGATATAGATATTACCAGACAGACCTGGGTGCAGTTTGACCATGAGGGCCATTCTGCAGTGGATTTGTACTGCAGAGAATGCGCCTATAAGTGCATGGACTACTTTGTGCTTAGCTTTACGTGCAGCCTAATAGCCATTATTCTTAAATTATTGCTCTAGAAATAAAGAAGAAACATCCGTACACAAAAGTACAACATCAAAAAATAACAACGTTAATTCCTTCTTTGCATATTTTAGACTTCACTTTGATTTTGGCAACACATTTTGGCAGTCAACACTGAGTTACGTTACATTCAGAAAAAGAATTGGTCTCAAAAAAGAAGCTGAGAATTCAGTAAAGCAATGTTTTGATTATTGCCCTCCGAGTGGAATTCTGACCTCAAAACAGAACTCTAGCATCCAAAACATCCCAAACAAAATGGATGGCCTAGAGAGACATTTGGAGGCCCATAACATGGTTTTCTACTCTGTCTGACAAAAGGCTCTTCCCTACTGCTTCCCGTAGGGACCTTGCAGCTCAACACTTCATACATGAAGCACCAAACACCAGAAACAACAACAACAAACCAGTGTCTAGTAGTCCTCCTAGATCTGTGGAAAACAAAAAACTAACAGTAAGGCACTTCTTTTCAATGTAAATCATTCTGCTAGGTGCTTCTTACTAATCATTACAACATATTATATGACCAGCCTAATGTGTCTAATGTCTTCTGGGTAAAACAGGCACGACTGTAATCATTGCATAGTTCCACAGACTTGAGGGTGCACTGTAACCATGTTCTCAATACAGTGGTGTAATGTACAGTAGATAGTTATTATCAAAGGCATATTTGAGTACTTTCCTACAGTTGTTAAACAGCAGAAATATACATTAACAGTACAGCTTATAGTTTTAACTACAATCAATAATTTGAAAAACCTAAATATAATCGTTAGTAAATATATATTTAAAAAAAAATCAATTTATGGACGTCATTCCAGTGTTTAAACAATTTTCTACATGTACATCTCCTTATATTCCTAGCAATATAAACATTCACATAATTGAAAAAAATATCCTGAATATCTCTAAAACACGAAATGGATGGACAGGCAAATCCTAATAAGTGTACAACAAAACAATAATAATTTAGAAAATGGACAAGTTAAAAACAAAATGTATTTTTCCTCCTAAGAGATACACTTCTTAGTGAGTATTTGCTGCAATACATTTCAATCTTATTATCATAAATATCTTCATAAACCAAATGTGCCTGTATGGAAATCAATGTTGCATTTCTACCAATATTGGTAGACTGACATTATGTTCTGTGCTATATGTGAAATGTTTACAAATCTCCTGACTAAGACGTTATCTCATTCAAGTTTAAAAGCACAAAAGTAAAGCACAAACAAAAGTAATCAAAATAATGTATTATCGCTTCTGTCATATTGCGCTGAATAGACATGCTATAAAGCAAGTAGTGTGACTGTGTAACACACCAACAATATATTAAACTACAATTTTTAGCTTTCACTTCGAGGGAATTGCATTTTTGTTTAAAGCAATAAGCTGATCAATCAGGGTTTTATAACTATTATAAGCATGCCCTATACCATGATGACTATACACAGGTACAGTATGTGTGAGATATCGCTCCCTGACTCATTGTCATAAAAGTATTGATAAAATCAGAGCATAATCTATTAAAATGAACTATTAAAAAGTAATTTATAATCAATACATAAGAGAAACTGAACAAAATTCAGTTTGACCGCTTTCAGAACCCAATGATACCATATAATAAACAAAAATAATAATAACTATGAAAAATGTAATATGTGTAAACACCTGAAAACAAACGAACTAACTAACCAGCAGTTGGCTGAAGTTAGCTACTGACGGGAGACGTCTGAGGAGGCCTCAACACAACACAACATAGAACAGGTTGAAGGGGTGGAGATAAAGATGCAGGTGAGTGGAGTGGGCAGCAGTGAGTGCTAACAGCTCTGGTCGTTCTCTTCCATGCTTTTGCTGCCTGAGCAGCTGCTGTCCTTAGAAGCCCCGGGCGAGACAGAGGAAAGCAGGGGGTCTCCCCCTCCCACAGGGGACAAGGTGTCATCCATCAGGATGTCCATCAAGGCCCCCTTAGGATGACCGCCGTAAGGCCCCATGTCACCTGAGACTCCCCTATGGCCCTTGGTGTAGGGAGATGCTCCATCGTTGAGCTCCAAGGTGGTGTACTGAACCTGGTCTGGAGTGCAGGCTGGGTGGTGTTGGTGCTGGGGGTGGACATGGTACAGATCCTGGTGGCAGTCTCCCAGGGCTGGCTCCTGCTTGATGCCTCGGGCTGAGAGCTCAGCTGAGCAGAGGACAGATGTGTCTGTAGTCAGACCATGGGCACGAGCTTGCATCTCCAACTCCTGAACCCCATCAAGGGAGGGAGAAAGAGAAAGGAAAGAGAGTGTTATCAACATTGTCTGTCTGCATGCTGCATATCTGATACCATCCAGAATATAGAAAAGCCTCATCTCAATTCAATCCTACTTTGATTGGCTAATACAGTATGTGACATTTTGAAGGCATGGCTAGTTGCTCCTTATCTCTCCCAGTGCCCCACGGCCTACCATGCTGTACCTGTATCCGCAGCATCAGGTGTCTATTGTCGTGCTCCAGCTTCTTCTGCCTGTTCTCCAGCTCTTTGGCCCTCTGCTGCTCCCTCTGTAGCTTCCTGATGTAGTCCACTGACGCCTTGAGAATGGTGCCTTTGTTCCAACGCATATCCCTGAGGACCAGAGAGGGGCACGGCAGGCCAGCAAGATTTTATCAGCCTGAACTGTTAGCATTCTAGAGTACACTGACAACGTTCTAACTCACACAATTCTCAAGGATATGGATGCACTGAAAATAAACTGAGGCATTGATCTATAATTATCGTAAACTCTAGCCTAGGGTCAATGTCTGACCCATGATAGAACAGTGGGGTCCGGAATTATTGGATCCTTTGATAAAGATGAGCAAAAAAGACTGTATTAAATAAATAATACAAATACTGAGCTACATTGTATGCTTAAAAAAAAGACAAATTATATTATTTTATACTAATAGAATTTCTCAGAGAAAGAGATATTATTTAGCAAGTAATAAAAAAAAATGCTAAAAGATAGGGGTCAGCATTATTGGATCCCCTGTTTTGAATACTCCAGTACCCTCCCTTTGGAAGGATAACAATACTGAGCCTTTTTATTAAATGTTTTATGAGATTGGAGAGATCTTAGACCATTTCACCATACAGAATCTTTCCAGATCCTCGAAGGCCAAACCCGTGACCAAATACCTCTATTTTCATGTCATCTGACCATAGCACCGCCTGGAGTTTGCTAAACGTCATTGGCACTTGGATTGGAACCATTGCTATGGTCATATGACACGAAAATAGAGGTCTTTGGCCACACACACCAGCGGTGGGTTTGGCCTTCGAAAGAACAATGCATATGTAGTAAAATACCTCATCCCTACTGTAAAATATGGTGGTGGATCGTTGATGTTATGGGGCTATTTTGCTTCCACTGGTCCTGGGGTCCGTGTTAAGGTCAACGACATTATGAACTTTGCCAAGTACCAGGACATTTTAGCCAAAAACCTGGTTGCCTCTGCCAGGAGGCTGAAACTTGGCCGCAAGTGAATATTCCAGCAAGTAAATATCAAAATCCACAAAGAAAAATACAAAATCAACATTTTGCAATGGCCATCTCAGAACCATATTGAAAACCTGTGGTTTGAATTTGAGGAGGGCAATCGATTAGCGCAGACAAAATATATCAAGGATCTGGAAAGATTCTGTATGGAGGAATGGTCTAAGATCCCTCCTAGTGTGTTCCCCAATCTCATAAAACATTTTAGAAAAAGGCTCATTGTCATTATCCTTACAAGGGGAGGGGTCGGCAGGTAGCCGAGTGGTTAGAGCTTTGGGCCAGTAACCGAAAGGTTGCTGGATTGAATCCCCGATGAATCCCCGAGCTGACAAGGTAAAAATCTGTTGTTCTGCTCCTGAGCAAGGCAGTTAACCCACTGTTCTCCGTGCACCGAAGACGTGGATGTCGATTATGGCAGCTCTGATTCAGAGTGGTTGGGTTAAATGCGGAAGACACATTTCAGTTGAATGTATTCAGGTGTACAACTGAATCCCTTTCCCTTACTGGAGTATTGAAAACAGGGGATCCAATCATTTTGACCCATATCTTTTTGAGATTTGTTTTAATTTGTTTTAATGTTTTAATACTTGTTACACAAAATCTCGTTCTCTGAGCAATAGTATTAATATTAAATAATATAATTGTTAAAATCTTTGGAGTATACAATATAGCTCAGTATTTGTATTACTGATTTTATTTTAAAAAATTCTCATCTTTATTAAGGGATCCAATAAATCCAGACTGCGCTGTATCTGATAGAAAGACTTCAAATCCAAGTAAACATACGCAACTTACGGATCATTTGTTTTTGGAATCATGGTCCCCAATTCTTTGATCCGGTCGTTGATGTTAAACCTCCGTCTTCTCTCAACTACAGGAAATAGGACAAGAAGAGAACAATAAGAAACAATCAATCATGCAAAATGTAATAATGAAAAGGTAATATCACAGCATATCTAAACAACCCACATGATATTACCAGATAGCTGATAATTACCGTATAACAAAACTCACTCAAATTATGGTTATCCTTCTTCTGTCGTTCCTTTGCCATTGCCCTGACCTCTGCTTCTGAAACAAAGCAGTTAGCATTAGGTATGGACAATGACAACAGATGTGGGATCTTAATTTGATAACCCTGTTGCAGGAGAGCATACTTGCAATGCAGGAAATGTAAAACTTGTAGTGTATTTGAGGTTTAAAATGTGTAATTTCCACTTTGAAATTTCTGATTTTATTTTACCTTATGAAAAATGTCCATTAATTATAATCCACATAATAATTCACATTTCTTGTTGCTGCAGGATTATTTTCAAACTGGATCAATTTAAGATCCTACATCTGTAGGACAATGGCAAAACATTGATGTTGACACACAACAAAACAGTTATGCCAGAAACGTTTAGTTAGTTTCGGGAAGAAAATAAATGAAACTGTGCTGAGCACATTATAGGCTAAGCAATATGCACCGGTGTAACCTAACTCAAACTCACAGTTAGCTAAAGTAAGTATGAATATGACTATGCAGACATACCTACAGGAAATCCTTCAGGCCTTTGATAGTTCTCAAACTTGCTACACGATCCAGACTTGTCCAGCATGTGCATGATGGCCGGAGATTGGGAAACTATTTGGCACATAACATTTTCAATGCATTTCTCTTTATTTTGAATGATAAAATAACAAAGTTTACAATAATCAAAGACAATATCAATGCAAAGCACATGCATACACATTTCCCTGACCCTTTTAGACATATTCCTCAGTCACAAAGGTCTGGAGAGTAATTTGTAACACCATGTTTGAATCTGGATGTTTTTCATGTAATGGGGTCATGCTCACCTGAGTATTCCCTTTTGATGTTGGGCAGGTTGGCAGGGCAGGAGTTGATGGCCAGGCCTGGATGGGGCATGCCCTGGTTACCATAAATGTCCAAGAGGTTAGTGTTAACAGCGATCTGATGAGAAAAGATAACCACAGACAATAGTAATGTTAGCAGGGTCAAATATACCTGGCACAGGTGGTGCTTGACACATGAGTAGTTAACCCTTTAAAAATGTGTTTACCCTTTAAAAATGTGTTTACAGTGATCTGGAAGCAAACATTTGCTGTATTTGTAGACATATCTACTATGAATTGTCACATAGGCCTCCACCGGATAGGTGCAGTGAGATGTATTGTTCTACAGGGTCAGCCATAGTAGTACTGCGCCCCTGGAGCAGCACATAGACGGCACATTTCCCCTTGTCAGCTCAGGTATTCAAACCAGCAGCCTTTTGGTTACTGGTCTCATGCAAGCAGACAGTAAATTAAGGCAATCATACCGTATTGGCCATCTGAAGCCCTGGGTCCATTAATCCAAGGATATCGTCGTTATAACTCGATTCCAGACTAATTATGTCATCAATGACATCATCCATCTATAATAAAAAAACTAAAATTGAATTTGAGATAACATATTTTCTAACAGACAGTGATTCAGTTAAGGGTTAATCAACAGAAGATCACATTTCCTTACCAATGAATATGTATTATCCAACTCCATGGTGTTACTACCATTCATTACTCAAATACACATTGCTTTGAAGTAGAAGTAATTGAAAATTGGCAGATATCATGGTGTGAAAAGCACACTGAATTTACACACACTGCATTGTAGCTCGGCATCTATGACCATGTTACATTTTGCGTTACCTCTTTCTCACAGTTGATGTTGAGGGTGAGTAAGGCCATGGGGCTGTTGGGGGCACTGTTGCCCGGCCCGAGAGCCATGCCCCTGTGGTCAGAGGACTGGTTGGGGCAGGGCAGGGAGCCAAGCTTGCCCAGGTAGCGCTTCACCTGCTGCTGCTGGGCCTGCTGGATGTGGTACTTGGTGGGGTTCTCCAGGTGAGTCTGTACCTGGAGGAGGTAGGGAGGTAGGGAGAAATGGAGTGAAAGAGGGAGAGACATAAGTGAGAGTCAGAATCCTCAAACGCTGTTATGATCGGTTGATGATTGTTGGTCCTGTTGCAGTTGTGCTGTGCACTCAAGAAAGAGCTCTCAGATCTCACTGAATATTATCTCACTAAATAAGCAAGAAACAGCCTTGAAAATGTTTCCATACATTTATAATAATAAAGAGAACCAGATTACTAATTAATATGAAAATAAAATACATGTCAGCTCAACTAGAGTCCTTGACTTGACCAGAGAAAGTCAATTATGAGTTGAAATGTTAGAACGTATCAATATTACTAGCAAATCCCAAAGCAGAACATAACATTTATTCAGATGGAATGTATGACATGAATTGTGAATACATGTATTTATATCTAGGGATTATTAAGCTTTTCTTTTCATTTATATTTTTTTCCTGTGCTCTCTCTTGATAGCTAAATAATCCCTAGATATAAATACATGTATTCACAATTCATGTCATACATTCCATCTGAATAAATGTTATGTTTATCTTACCATATCTCAAAAGTAAAAGGGGGCGAAATAAAATATATTTCAATCAGCATAATACTGGACCTACCTGATAATGGTGGTATTCAAGCATCTCCAACATATTGCACAATTTATATTCCAACTACAAATAAGAGATGCTTAAAACCTAATTATATTCCCTTTCAAAGTCTATGCAAGACCAGAGAGGCTGTCTTCCTCTTTCATCCGCTGCTTTCAACACTGATAATATGGAGAGGAACACCTCTGTTCAGCTTATAAAAGGCAGAAAAAAGTAATTAGCTACGCATGTTAACAAGTCTAAGTGAGACACAATGAACCTTTTAAAGATTGTGATGCTTTATGTAAAATATGAATTTATGCCTTTATGGGGCTAGTTTGACGTCAGAGTGGGAGTCTTACAAAGAGGCTCTTTCTACAGCCAAGACCAGGTCACCCTGTCTACTGACACTTGCCCCAGGCCAGATAACTTCTCATCTCCTCTTTAACCGCATGCATGGCTGTTGCACACTGGCTGGTTCCTCTGCTATTTTTGGATGATAGGCTCACTGAGCTAAAAATATTCTTGTAAACTACATGCTTCATAATATAGTAAAATATATACTGTATTTTTTGGTTTGTCTAAACATCTTCATTGAAACAAAAAATCTATAAAGTGATTACGTTGCTAAAGGGAGGCTATTTTATTAATTCTTTACTCAAACCTGAGAGAAAGCAGATTGTAATAAGATGTTTCTAAAGATGAGATTTCAGCTACCTGTAACATTATCTCTAATATGAAGTTATTCCTGAATCCTAACAGGACAGTACATCACTGCATTCAAGGGTTCCAACAACAGCAAAGATGACCAGCTGATAAATGACCAATTATAAACCAGTAATGGGATAGAATTCAGTTTAGAATCGGTTGTACTGAAGAAGCATGTGTGTTTATCCAACACGTGTGGAAATTGACTGTAGCCAAGCCCGGACAAGCTCTGGGTAAAGAAAGTCTGTCTTACCATCAAAAGTACAAATGTTCAAATTTGTAACTATCTATAATCTTTCCTTTTCAAGCCCTTCACAAGAATCCTGGGTTACAAAAAGCGTGACCAAACGCTTTTTGTGAAAAAATGTGAAAGGCAATCAAATGTTAATAACTTCAAATTAGAGTTAGAGAGCATTTACAGCTGTACTCTTATCCACCAAAAAACAAAGGCAACAGCTTTGACAGCAACAGAATATATAAACTACTTTCTGTAAGGATAGTAAGGGGGTTCATAATGTGCATTTTAAAAGTGTAATGACAGCCTTACAGAATGACAGTTGATTTCACTGGTGAGGTGGTTAATGAGCTCAGGATAACCAAGTGTGGATGACAGAGTCTGGTTATTTGGAAAGGCTTGAGGCAGATGGAGCTCCTCACAACCCCATTCACCTCCTGAACTCTTGGCTCAACAACACAGCAACAGAACCAGACGGTCCCTCCCCCGGGCCCTTATTGGCTGGGGTTATTTAACCTTGCATAAATAGTATCTACAGTAACAACTAACACCACACTAGCATCAATAGAGAATATCATACACTGTTCTACTATAACATGGTAATAAGCATTTACTGGTAGGCCTATTTTTTTTATGCAACAAAAACTAAAAAAGGTAATTCAAAAAGATGTGTATTGCTCAATGTAAATTGGCATTCCCTATTTCTAGTCATTCCATAAGGAATGTATCCTAACTGGGAGGTCTATTAATAGCTCTCTGAAGTATTTTGGGAATTACCCTGGGGAGAGTCGAAAGTTATTTCAAGCATGTTGACCGTGTGATAACTGAAGGGGTCAAAGTTGAGAATGCATCCTGACCAATTAGGCAATAAAACCCTTTGGGCCAACTTTAAATGTCCTTTAAATGCACTGTTCGTCAACAATAAGAGGTGGAGGAATTGTGTAGAATTAGATGCATCCTAAACAAATCGAACCGTTCAAATAATATTTTCTAAATGTCAGAGAGGTGTGAGCAATCCTTGATTTGTATCTATATAGTGTTCATGTGCTGTAAATGGGACACCAAATAATCATCCAACAATCCTAGACACGCAATTAGCCTCTGAGCTGTAATTGAGGAGTAAGTACTAGTTACACTGTTTGTGTACATGGGTGTTTGATTATTCATAAATATATATATAAATAATTAACATGTATGTTTTCTTAGAAAGCGCCATAACAACACATGCTGAACAATCTGATAACAAGTCTCTTAACGTCTTAACATGCACGTCTTAACATGCAATTAACGCTACTATTACTACTAATATGACGGCCACATGCATGACCTCCGACAGTAACAATACATTTCATAATTGTACAGTACTGTGGAAAGGCAAATGTTGCTGCAAATCTGACATATGGAAAACACAAGTTAGAATCCATTGACACAATATGTTTTCTGTATATTTCAGAGTTCTACATCTTACACTTATCTTTCTACTTTCTCACACCAGTCCTACACCATTTCCATCAGAGAATACCAAGGCATACTTCCAGCCAATCTGCCTCAGTATTTTCTTGACCTGGTCAAATTCCTTCTGCTAATATTGAATATGGAAGATGTGTAAATACTGCTTTTGTTATGATGAATTGCTTTGAATCGAAAGCGACATCAGGGTGTTAGGGTGTTATTGAGACAACAGAACAAGATCAGCAATTATTATTATTATTTTTCTTACATTGATTGATTCACATTTAAATTGAAATAATAACATGGATTATAACACTGGATTACCTCAATATAGTGAGCCAAGAAGCACACAAAAAATCTACACTACTTGTACATTATATAAAATAAGCATTAGAATTGGTCAGAATACAGAATGCAGGCTTTGTCGAATTGATTTCACTCAATACAGATTGAACTTTATGCCTCTAGTAACTGAACTAGAAGTTCTTCCAGACCACACTACATGTTCTTTGCCTTACATGAGAGAAACGCTAGTAACTAGTGTGAAGTCAGAAGATACATGGCTTGAATTTAGTCTTAGCTCAAACTTGATTAATGGGATATTACTAGGATAAAAGAAACAATAAATAATCTGACTTCCAAAATAAGACAGGCCAACACAGTCCTGAGGCAACAAGCAACTCCTCCTCGATAAAGTCAACAATTTTTTTAGCTAGGTTTTTTTTAGCCCATAGATTTTGTTGTACTGTTGTAGTCACTCAAATATCACATGAATACACATTACCCAATGCTGAGTAAAAAGTTTGGGAACCCCTGATCTAATCCATGAGAGTAAACCTAATGCAATTTTTCCTGATCTATTAATTTCATTATATTATGAAATCTTACAATGTCTAATGTCTCAAAGGTTCAATAATTGTATTTGATGAATTTCTCATGTTTAACTCAACTGTTTCTTTGAGGCTAAACCAAAGTGACCATCTGTAAACTAGTAAATACGAAAATTACAGTATGTGACACCCATGGATAATTACAGATTACATCCATCCGGATCCCTCTTTGGCGTTCATAGTGGAGGTGGACGCGTCCGAGGCTGGGATAGGAGCCGTGCTCTCTCAGCGCTCGGGTACGCCACCGAAACTCCGCCCCTGTGCTTTCTTCTCGAGTAAGCTCAGCCTGGCGGAGCGAAACTATGATGTGGGGGACCGGGAGCTGTTGGCTGTCGTCAAGGCTTTGAAGGCGTGGAGACATTGGCTTGAGGGGGCTAAACACCCTTTTCTCATCTGGGCTGACCACTGCAATCTGGAGTACATCCGGGCGGCGAAGAGACTGAACCCTCGCCAGGCAAGGTGGGCCATGGTTTTCACCCGTTTTGTTTTCACCCTTTCTTACAGACCAGGTTCCCAGAACGTGAAGGCAGACGCACTGTCCCGGCTGTATGACACAGAGGAGCGGCCCATGGATCCCACCACCATACTCCCGGCCTCCTGCCTGGTGGCGCCGGTAGTGTGGGAGCTGGACGCGGACTTTGAGCAGGCACTACGTGCAGAGCCCACTCGCCTCCAGTGTCCCGCTGGGCGTCTGTACGTTCCTTCTGCTGTCCGTGACCGGCTGATCTATTGGGCCCACACGTCACCCTCCTCTGGTCATCCAGGCATCGGTCGGACGGTGCGCTGTCTGAGTGGGAAGTACTGGTGGCTCACTTTGGCTAAGGACGTGAGGGTTTATGTTTCCTCCTGCTCGGTGTGCACCTAGTGTAAGGCTCCTAGGCACCTGCCCAGAGGTAAGCTACACCCCTTACCCGTTCCACAACGGCCTTGGTCGCACCTGTCGGTGGATTTCCTTACCGATCTTCCTCCCTCACAGGGTAACACCACAATCCTGGTCGTTGTGGACCGTTTTTCTAAGTCCTGCCGTCTCCTCCCTCTGCCCGGTCTCCCTACGGCCCTACAGACTGCGGAGGCCTTGTTTACACACGTCTTCCGGCACTACGGGGTGCCTGAGGACATAGTGTCTGATCGGGGTCCCCAGTTCACTTTGAAGGTCTGGAGGGCGTTCATGAAACGTCTGGGGGTCTCGATCAGCCTTACCTTGGGTTTTCACCCCGAGAGTAACGGGCAGGTGGAGAGAGTTAACCAGGATGTGGGTAGGTTTCTGAGGTCTTATTGCCAGGACCGGCCGGAGGAGTGGGCGGCGTTCGTGCCCGGTGCAGAGATTGTCCAGAACTCGCTCCGCCACTCCTCCACTAACCTCTCCCCCTTCCAGTGCGTACTGGGGTATCATCCTTGGCATCAGAGTCAGACCGAGGCTCCTGCGGTGGACGACTGGTTCCGGCGCGCGGAGGAGACATGGGATGCCGCCCATGTTCACCTTCAGTGCGCCGTGCTGCGCCAGAAAGCCAGCGCAGACCATCACCGCAGTGAGGCCCCGGTGTTTGCACCGGGGGACCGGGTCTGGCTCTCGACCCGAATCCTGCCCCTCAGCCTGCCCTCCGCCTGCAAGGGGTACGGTCCGGAGGAGAGATGCTGGGTTCCGGTGCAGGACGTGTTGGACCCTTCAATGCTGCGGGAGTTCCACCGTCTCCGTCCGGATCGCCCTTCACCTCACCCTCCGGGTCGTCCCCGAGGCCGGTGTCGGCGCGCTGCTGGAGCCGCGCGTCAAGGGGGGGGTACTGTCATGACTTCCGCCGAAGTCAGTTCCTCTCCTTGTTCGGGCGGCGTTCGCCGGTCTTCTAGCCATTGCCAATCCACCTTTCATTTTCCATTTGTTTTGTCTCGTCTTCCGGCACACCTGGTTTACATCTCCTACTAATTAACATGTGTATTTAACCCTCTGTTTCCTCCATGTCTGTGTGGGGTATTGTTTATTGTTATTGGCACGCTTCCGGCTGGTTTGCGCCGGGTTTTGTTTTACCCGTGCTTTGTGGCAGCCGGTACTTTGTACTTGGGCTCTGTACTTTTGCTGCCTCACTTGTTCTGTGGGCATTTGTTTTGTGACGCGGTTGCGTACTGTATTATGATTGCCTTAGTAAAGTGCTTTGTCTATTCATCTCTGCTCTCCTGCGCCTGACTTCCATGCACCAACTACACCCACCGCTGACAAATACGCTAAATTCCTTTTCACTAAATCTAGAAATCATGTTGAACCCTTTTAGGAAATGATCCTAAATAAATTTCAAAGCTAGTGTTTTTCCCCCTTATGCCATGGAATGAAAGCAGTGGGGCTAATTACGAGCATTCTTCGCTGAATTAGAGTTAGGGTGTGTAGTAAGACTGCTTGCCTTTGTCTTGATCCCCAAACTGATCCCGTACATATTCCTCCAAAGGTCAGTGGTCACTTGGTTAATTAAGGGCCCAATCTGTCTTTAGACAAACTCATCTGAGCTTAATGTTTTCACCTTTAAAGTCCAGCAGCCCCGCCTGGCACCCCTAAGCTAATTTTGTGTAGCTTTGTCTGTGGACTGTGCTAATCTAGTCACAGACAGGCGAGCAGGAAAACCCTGCTCTACAGTGCTTAGTGCTAGACAGGAACAGACCTTTCATTTGGGGGAATTTCAGTCAATGAAGAATGCCCGTAAGCTCCAAACCTGAATCACAGAAATGTCTTCCAGCTTGTTGTATTGTACTCTTTTATGGGATTATTCTAAACCTTTCAAAGAGCTAACGATTTTACAGTGTATAGGATAAGTAATGTTTATGCTGTATGTGGAGGGCAATGGTTTCAATGGTTGGACCCATGCCATACATGTTCAGTATGATGACAAGAGGGGGGCACTATTTCTACTACTATCCTACTACATGGAATGGAATTTTACGTAATATAATTAAGGCTTTAACTTAAAACATTTTTCCCACATTTTGTTACGTTACAGACTTATTCTAAAATTGATTAAATAAAACATGTTCCTCATGAATCTACACACAATAACCAATAATTACATTTTTTTATTGTTGCACAGGTGCATCCTGTTTCCATTGATCATCCTTGAGATGTTTCTACAACTTGATTGGAGTCCACCTGTGGTACATTGATTGGACATGATTTGGAAAGGCACACACCTGTCTATATAAGGTTACATAGTTGACAGTGCATGTCAGAGCAAAAACCAAGACATGAAGTCGAAGGAATTGTCCGTAGAGCTCCGAGACTGAATTGTGTCACGGCACAGGTCTGGGGTAGGGTATCAAAAATGTTCTGCAGCATTGAAGGTCCCCAAGAACACAGTGGCCTCCATCATTCTTATATGGAAGAAGTTTGGAATCACCAAGACTTCCTAGAGCTGGCCGCCTCGCCAAACTGAGCAATCGGGGGAGAAGGACCTTGGTCAGCAAGGTGACCAAGAACCCGAAGGTCACTCTGACAGAGCTCCAGAGTTCCTCTGTGGAGATGGTTGTCCTTCTGGAAGGTTATCCCATCTCTGCAGCACTCCACCAATCAGGCCTTTTTGGTAGAGTGGCCAGACGGAAGCTACTCCTCAGAAAAAGGCACATGACAGCCCGCTTGGAGTTTGCCAAAAGGCACCTAAAGACTCTCAGACCATGAGAAACAAGGTTATCTGGTCTGATGAAACCAAGATTAAACTCTTTGGTCTGAATGCCAAGCGTCACGTCTGGAGGAAACCTGGCACGATACCTACGGTAAAGCATGGTGGTGACAGCATCATGCTGTGGAGATGTTTTTCAGCGGCAGGGACTGGGAGACTAATCAGGATCGAGGGAAAGATGAACGGAGCAAATTACAGAGAGATCCTTGATGAAAACCTGATCCAGAGCGCTCAGGACCTCAGACTGGGGCGAAGGTTCACCTTCCAACAGGACAACGACCCTAAGCACACAGCCGAGACAACGCAGGAGTGGCTTTGGGACAAGTCTCTTAATGTCCTTGAGTGGACCAGCCAGAGCCCCGACTTGAACCCGATCAAACATCTCTGGAGAGACCTGAAAATAGCTGTGCAGCAATGCTCCCCATCCAACCTGACAGAGCTTGAGAGGATCTGCAGAGACGAATGGGAGAAACTCCCCAAATACAGGTGTGCCAAGCTTATAGCGTCATACCCAAGAAGACTAGAGGTTGTCATCGCTGCCAACGGTGCTTCAATAAAGTACTGAGTAAAGGGTCTCTATACTTATGTAAATGTGATATTTCAATGTATTATTTTTATTAAATTTGCAACAATTTCTAAAAACGTGTTTTTGCTTTGTCATTATGGGGTATTGGTGTAGATTGATGAGGGATTAAAAAAAATACATTTTAGAATCAGCCTGTAACGTACTGTATCAAAGTGTGGAAAAAGTAAAGGCCTCTGAATACTTTCCGAATGCACTGTAATATATAATCTGTGTCATATTTCCACAAAAGCTATCAATCAATACAATATTAAACATATTTGCGATAATGAAATATTACATTGATATAGAACACTTGCACACATACAACCTACTTTAACAAACCGAAATGGTTATAAATGTACTACCCAGATGGCAAAATCCTACCAGCGTAAACTTCAATCACAACAATCACACGAATTGCAGTAAAACATGGACTAGGGCTTTTCTACTGCTAAATTACTACAATACTTCTCGTAAATCTGCAGTGAATCTACATGTTCAGAGGGTTCAGAAATAAACAAGTCCTAAAGCAGTCATAATCAGAATTATAAATGACTGTCTCGCCTGATCTCCTTAAAATTAGGTTGTGCCCCAGAAAAGTGTGAAAACTTAAAAAATAATGCATACAATGTAAAAACATACCCTCACTGTTTTGTGAATGGGTGGCAGTATGCTCTTAAGAAATGCTTGTCAGGCAGTTCATGCTATGAAGCTACCACGTCCTGTATCATTGTGTCATTAAACGGTATCATTGGTTATTGTTATTGTTATTGTTTATGATTCATATTCTCATAATTTTCTTAAGAAATGAAAACATTTGATTAAATGTTGAAAATTATGAGAATATGAATCAAACAATAAAGATAATAACACAATGATAACAATCAATTAGAATGTTGCAGTGACAATGTTGGAAACAACAGGAAAATTGTCATATTCAAAGGAAAACGCAAAGGAGAAATATCTATCCAGTCATGCTTTAGATATAAAGTTTGGGATACACTTCAACATTTAATCTTTACCTTTTTTTTATCGGTATTTTTTATATTTAGTTATACTTTTTCTAAAGAAGGACAAACAAATGTAAAGGAATCGTTGTGGTAGTTATCAATCTCTGTCTCCCCTAGCTTTCAGAAAATTTGCAACAGTCTCTAGTCACCCAGAGCAGATTAACAATGAATCAAAGCTATGAAAGATATGAATGTAGCTCAGCAAATAGGATTAAAGATGGCTAAATCCAAATGGATGGAAGCACAGCATGCATTAAAGAGGAATTCTCTCAGGAAAGCTCATCCCCATATGCGTTTTAAAACACTTCTTACCTCCATGTGTTTTACACCGTATCATAGTAAACCGTGCTTGCTCGACTGTCCAGAAGATTCATGATCAAGTTGCCAATATAGAGTCATCCAACCCACAGTAACTTCTTCAAACAACATCTGAGTGTGAATGCCTGCATCTAGAGGTGATAGAGACCTCTGGAATTGTGTGAGGAGTGGCATGTTTGGCATATCACAGTGAAGCAGCCAGCCAGAGAGGGGGTGTGTCACCTGTGTCATCAGGTGTGAGAACTGAGGACAATACTTATTGCTTACCTTCAGCACCTCCATGGGCAGCTGGGATGCGGGGGGAAGGCTGGGGGGCGCGCTGACGTTGATGGCCGAGGTCTGGGTGTGGATGTGGCCGTCGGTGGTCTGGTGGTGCAGCGAGGTGGAGGAGGCCTGACGTCTCTGCTGCTCCCGCCGCTCCTGCTCCTGGAGCTGCTCTCGCATCAACTGCTGCCGCAGCAGGATTCGTGATGTCATGGTGGAAGAGCCCAACGGGGGCTTGGAAGAGGAACATTGCTGGTCTAACGGATTACTGCAGGACGGAGAGACAGACATCAGGCAGGGCATCAGGAGAGAGGAGGAGGGGAGGGGGCGGGGTTAGGGAGGTGAGAGTGAGCGTTAAGGAGTGAAAGAGAGGTCAGGGAAAAGAGAGAGGCATTAGAGCATTAGGATCTACAGTACTGGGATCAGGAAGACGCCACGTCACAGTGAGAAAACCTAAAGATTTCTTCTAAATGTCTCCTGCTGGTCTGCAAGCCAGAAAGTTGTGTCTGCTGCAGAATACTGAACACCATCACTGAGGAGGAATCTTAACCCTAACACATCTCCTTCTAGTCTTGTCTGTATAGTGTTTAAATGTAGCCAACATCCCATACTTGGATCAAAACAATGACTCAGACAGGGGAACTTTTCTTCACACAGTTTCAGTTCTCCCTATGTTCTCAAATGTAGACACTTGCTGTTTTCCAGACAGAATCCTGCTGTAGGCCTAAAATATAGAGGGTGTGCTGGAGCAGAAGCTGTCTGGATGAAACCTTCCCTGAGTGAGTGATTTGATATAAATCTCAGCAAAACGTCTTGCCAATCAAGCTGTGCAGTAATCGGACTAATTAGCCAGTCTGGTCAAACGCAACCTTGGTCGACAGCCATCCCTCCGCACTGAGCTTTCCCTTTATTTTATAGAAGCTCATGTCAACCCCCTCATAAAATAAAAAAGTCTTAAATCTTATGCATCACATTTCTGACAACTGAGATGCATTAAAGATAGGCCTACATACTTTATATAACGTTTTTTTATGTAATCATACAAACACTAAATTTTAGGCCCCAAAATGTTCATAAACTTGAAGAAGCCTGACGCCAAATGCCATTTTCCACACTTTAACCACAATGAGAGGGGTTAATATACATCTCTGAGGTCTAGAACATGGAGGAAATTCAGTCGGTGCCTTTTACCCATTTTTGCAAACTGATTTATGGCTTGTCTGGAGCAAGTGAATCATCTCTTTTGACACACATTGTTTGGGAGACCTGACTTACACAAGACCAAACTGCTTCCTGTGGTGGATTCAAAATCATTTTCATCCTCACTTTACATTTTGGAATCTCCAGATAATATCAATCTGTTTTGCTTCTGTGGCCCTTCATTAAGTTAATCTGTAGGACTTCCCCTAACATGCATTCAAGAGACACAAAGATCTGCAAATGTTGATTCTCAACTCTTGCACTTGTGGTATTTACAAAATGCATCCAAAAAAGTTTCATAACCAGTAAACCCTTGTGTATATGGTATACCTCTATCATCTTACATAGTAGAATAAGCAGAACTGTATTGAGGCAGACTCAAGATTACAACCATTGACCACTGTGTGTGTAGGTTCTGCCCTCACTAACACATTGACCGGCTGCCAGATGGCTTTTTGCCCAGTTGTTCCTAAGCAGAATACTGAAACCCATAAAAAGACCTTTTGTCTGGTTCAACTTTCCACTATTGTGTGTGCACACACCTCCTCTCTGTGCATATGTATCAGGAAACACAATGGCTGCACAGTCTCGCATGGCCATACCCCCTGGCCGAGAGGTTTTTAATGGAGAGAGAGAGCTCCTGGACTGGAGGTGGTTCAATGGCTTAGGAGAGGAGGCTGCAGCCCACCCTCACACACCTTAATGACCTGCTGGATAAAGAATGGCTTGGCCTAGTGGGAGAGCCATCAATCTAGCCTCACAATGAACAATGGCACAATAACAGCTCAATAACAATACTAATACCTATAAAAAACAAATAGTGATAATGACAACACAATAAACAATACATGTTATATAATATCTATGTGCTTTGTATTCTGTCTACAAACATCATAACAATGCTATTAGACAAAACATTTAAATAAGTATTTCTCTAGTCAACTTTTAATTGTCCTTCAATCTTGGCTGAAAATCTTTCACATTTCAAGATCTACATATCTGTATAATTACATATGAGTTCCAAACAAAAGGATAATGCACCAAAGCATTAAATGCATTCTGGCTATAGTACTTAGCCTAAATTGCACATACATTTCTTGAATTCCAATGCAAAAGCTTCTGACCTATCTGTCCAAAATCAAAACACTGCATTGGCAAGTAAAACTCTGAGCAGCAAACAAACCACAACCTAAAGTTACTGCCTAGAGAGAGTGCTATTAATAGCCATATAGATGTATTGTATTTATAGTCCAAATGCACGTTTCACTCTGCACACACATAAACCTTCTATCTCACTCTTTCTAACACACGCACATTCAACTCTCAAACATAAACACACATGCATGCACACATAGCAGCATGGAGGTACAGCTACTCACAGGTGGTTAGTGTAAAAGGAGCAGGGTCTGTGCACTTGGGCTCCTAAGGCCTCCATGTTTGTTCGTTTTTCCTGAAGGTGCATCAGACAGCTGTCCTTGGAGAGCAGTGAAAGTCATGTTGCCAATGCAGCCCTGTAAGTGTGTCACAAGGGGGAGGCTCCAGGGCCAGGCCTGGGAACTCCAATCCCTACATAGAGCTACCCAGGGAGGAACAGCCCCGTCCGGTCAACACCAATCCACACACAGTGACACAGAGAGAGAGAGAGAGAGAGAGAGTGGGCTAGAGCACGGGAGCAGTGCTGTGTTGTCTGTTCAAGACATGATCTATGAAACAGGAGGTGTTGTACACTAACTGAGCTACTTAGATTCCTTACTGCATCAACATCAAGATTCTCAGACCGGAAAGATTGACCCTGGTCAAACAATGAGTAGCCATGTGTGCAGAAGGACAGAAGTAAATACAAGGAGTTATCCTGGCCCCGCCCCTTTCCCCCACCATAAGGTAAATTTCTTCCTCTGGGCTCACCTTCACAATCACCTTCTGAGACACACAGAGCCCAGAGTCCAGTGACTGCAGTCTGCAGGTGTCTTGGTTCCTGGTTGGATCAGGTGTTCCCGACAGCACTACACAGTCTCCCTGCTGGAGGTGGAGTTTGAGCAGCACAACTGCACGCTGTTCTGCTCAGAACCTTGACCTACCCAACCAACCCCCACTGCTCAGAACCTTGACCTACCCAACCAACCCCCACTGCTCAGAACCTTGACCTACCCAACCAACCCCCACTGCTCAGAACCTTGACCTACCCAACCAACCCCCACTGCTCAGAACCTTGACCTACCCAACCAACCCCCACTGCTCAGAACCTTGACCTACCCAACCAACCCCCACTGCTCAGAACCTTGACCTACCCAACCAACCCCCACTGCTCAGAACCTTGACCTACCCAACCAACCCCCACTGCTCAGAACCTTGACCTACCCAACCAACTCCCACTGCTCAGAACCTTGACCTACCCAACCAACCCCCACTGCTCAGAACCTTGACCTACCCAACCAACCCTCTCTGCTCAGAACACTGCTGCCTGGTGCCTCTAGCATATACAGTATGGAGTCTTCACTACTACTATGCAAATATCTGACAATGTAAATTATTCGTCAGTTCAAATGTATAAACTGGTTAAATGGTCATGTAAACTAAAACATTGACTACAGTAAGGAAAGAGACACATTAACACAGATAAAACGGACCATGACATAACTGTGAAGAACACTCACAGTGAGGTAAGGCTCTGTATGCAGTGCTTTGGTTAAGTAAGACAAGTTAAGAGCGCTATGGTCACAAATAAATAAAATTGATGTATACACCGAGTGCTCCAAACATTAAGAACACCTTCCTAATATTGAGTTGCACCCCTCCTTTTGCCCTCAGAACAGCCTCAATTCGTAGGGGCATAGACTATACAAGTTATCGGAAGCATCCACAGGGATGCTGGCCCATGTTAACTCCAATGCTTCCCACAGTTATGTCAAGTTGGCTAGATGTCCTTTGGGTGGTGGACCATTCTTGATACACACAGGAAACTGTTGAGTGTGACACAAACCAGCGCACCTGGCACCTACTAACATACCCCGTTTAAAGGCACTTAAATATTTTGTCTTGCCCATTCACCCACTGAATGGCATACTTACACAATCCATGTCTCAATTGTCTCAAGGCTTCTTTAACCTGTCTCCTCTCCTTCATCTACACTGATTGAAGTGGATTTAACAAGTGACATCAATAAGGGATCATAGCTTTCACCTGGATTCACCTGGTCAGTCTATGTCATGAAAGAGCAGGTGTTCTTAATGTTTTGTATACTTGTATGTTATGCAAGGAAAACAAATCAGCAAGTTGCCAACTACCACAACAGATAATGGAGTTCTTTGTTGTCGTAGTTACGGGCAGAGAAGGTCCGGTTGGGATAATTTGAACTTGCCGGGTCCTATTTCTGTAATTAGGTTTTATGCCTTTCATGAGTCTCTTCACTTGTTTACAGTAGTATGGCCTACTCCAGTCCAGCTCGCCTTCCCCTCTCTGCATGCTATGACTAGGACAGCACTCTGAAGCACATCAAAAAACAACCACACAGATTATCAATGTATTGCAGTAATATTACTGCTGCTGCATACAGAATGGTGGGTGGCTATAATGTGTGATAAGTCGCGCCCTACTACAGGCATGCTCTTCAAATTATCCTTGACAGCATCAATGTGTTCTCTATTTGAAAATACACTATATATACAAAAGTATGTTGACACCCCTTCAAATTTGTGGATTCTACTATTTCAGCCACACCCGTTGCTGACTGGTGTATAAAATCGAGCACACAACACTCACTACCGAGTTCCAAACTGCATCTGGAAGCAATCGTCAGTACAATAACTGTTTGTCGGGAACTTCATAAAATGGGTCTCCATGGCCGAGCAGCCGCACCATGCAAAATGCCAAGCATCGGCTGGAGTGGTGTAAAGCTTGGACGCCATTGGACTCTGGAGCAGTGGAAACGCGTTCTCTGGAGTGATGAATCACACTTTACCAACTGGCAGTCGAACGGACTAATCTGGGTTTGACGGATGCCAGGAGAACACTACCTGCCCCAATCTGCCCCAATGCATAGGGACAACTGTGGAGTTAGATGGAAGAGGAATAATGGCCTGGAGCTGTTTTTCATGGTTCGGGCTGGACCCCTTATTTCCAGTAAAGGGAAATCTTAACACTACAGCATACAATGACATTCTAGACGATTCTGTGCTTCCAATTTTTGTGGCAACAGTTTTGCCGAATGGAAGCAAGTCCTCACAGCAATGTTCCAACATCTAGTAGAAAGCCTTCCCAGAAGAGTGGAGGCTGTTATAGCAGCAAAGAGAGGACCAACTTCATATTAATACCCATGATTTTGGAATGAGATGTTCGACAAGCAGGTGTCCACATACTCTTGGTAATGTAGTGGCTACCATAATGTTGTTTCTTCCTAGGTTCTGGCCATTCTAGGGAGTTTTTCCTAGCCACCGTGCTTCTACATCTGCATTGTTTGCTGTTTGGGGTTTTAGGCTGGGTTTCTGTACAGCACTTTGTGACATCGGCTGATGTAAAAAGGGCTCTATAAATACATTTGATTGATTGATAAAGAAAATCCTTTGTCAGTCTCACATCTGTTTACTCAGACTGTCAGATCTAACTGGAATTATGGAGAAATGAAATTAACACCTTCATGGCCACTGTCCAGTGAATGTGTTTAGAGCCCAAGTGGGAGTAAGGATGCGGTCAGAGTGATTACGTAACCATTGGGTTGTGTAGTGTCTCACTCCACTCTAGCACCTGTATGTGTCACTCAGACCCCATCGGATCCCCATCCTGGATCGGGAGAGGAACACCCTGGTCCTGACCTCCCTCTTTGGTATATGATATGGACTCCCAGAAACAGAACAGGACAGAGCGCTCCCTGAGACTTTGAGTGTCCCTTACAGAGGCCACATTGACACCAGCACTGGATACTGGATGCTCATGTAAAAACACATATCATAATGCAATGCGGTATGTACTTTCTGTGAATACACTTTACCATATATGTACTTCAATGCCTAGGCCAAGATGTGGCTTGGGAAGAGCATTGAACACAATAAAGACAACCTGTGCTCTTTGTTATTCTTTAACTTCTAGGTCAAATGGGGCTTGTAGGGAGTCTATAAAACCAGTTCGGGGGCATGGAGTGCATGGTCACTGGAGGACAACTGGGACATCTCTGCTCCTTGAAAGCGTGATATAGTCACATATTCTACGTAGTGTTTGACTGCATGAATAGTGTATCCTTAACTGCTCAATGAGTCATCATATTATATAAATGGGAAGATCCATAGTGGAAAAAGGAACAAACATTGACAATTGACTTACATTTTATTTGTAATTTTATTTGTTTAACTAGATAAGTCAGTTAAGAACAAATTCTTATTTACAATGACGGCCTACACCGGCCAAATTCGGACGACGCTGGGCCAATTGTGAGTCGCCCTATGGGACTCTCAAACATGGCCGGTTGTGATACAGCCTGGATTCGAACCAGGGTGTCTGTAGTGACGCCTCTAGCACTGAGATGCAGCGCCACTCAGGAGCCCATGCCACATGCTTTGACAAGGTTCATGCTACATTGACACTTTACCTCTCATTCACATCTGTGACAGATGAAAGATACAGTATGACAGGTATGTGACCATTGGACGGTGACGTTACATCTTTTTTTTATTCATAATGTCATGACATGGAATATCTCTCTGAACTGTATCTACATTTTTGCTTTTAACTATTTCATTACTATTTTAATGTAAATTTCACCATTTAGTGCTGTAGCCCTACAAATGGTGCAGAACATATTTTGACCAATCCAGACTCTGGGCCAACCAGAAGCAAAATATATGAGCTGAGATGTGAACAAATCCTGTCAAGAGACGTGCAGAATATTGACAGTCTAATTAGAATGTGAAGCTGACTCCATGGGTTACCTTGCTAAAGAATCCCAGCAACAAACAACGCCTGCTTTGCATTGGAGGTGACATATCCATTGCTAAATTTACAGAGCTAATTTACACCGCATAGAAGACAAGTTTCACCGTCTGTCTCACGTCTATATTAAGAACACACAGCTCTGGCTCTGACTCTGCAGGGGTTCGTTCGGCTGTCTGTGCCAAAAGCTTTCTGAGACAGCCAGAAAGCGAAGTAACCTCCGTCAGTAAAAACAAGATAATTCATGATGTTATCAACGTCATGATTTCAAATGAAGAAAAACTGCATTTTAGACCTATCAGGCCAGTCAATCTATGTCTTATCTTTGGCCTTGCTTTACAGTAGTAGTCAGGGTGTGTAGCATTTGTTCGTTTTTTTGCATTGTTTGTAACTTATTTTGTACATAATGTTGCTGCCGTCTCTTATGACCGAAAAGAGCTTCTGGACATCAGAACAGCAATTACTCCGCTTAAACTGGAAGAAGAATTTTTCTTTAATGAGTCGGACGAAAGGGATTTACTCCAGACACCCGAACAGGCCCTGATCCTCGTCATTCGCAGGAGAAAGAGACTGAGGTTTTGTGGAAGGAGATTGGGGTGCCTTGTGAGGATCCGGCGACGAGTGGCTAATCTGCCTTTGCCATCGGTACTATTGGCCAACATACAATCGCTTGATAATAAAGTAGACGAACTACAAGCACGTATATCCTACCAACGGGACATTAAAAACTGTAATATCTTATGTTTCATCGAGTCGTGGCTGAACAACGACATGAATAACATACAGCTGGCGGGTTATACACTGTATCGGCAGGATAGAACAGCAGCTTCTGGTAAGACAAGGGGTAATGATCTATGTATATTTGTAAAGAACAGCTGGTGCACGATATCTAAGGAAGTCTCATGGTTTTGATCGCCTGAGGTAGAGTATCTCATGATAAGCTGTAGACCACACTATCTACCTACAGAGTTTTCATCTATATTCTTCGTAGCTGTCTATTTACCACCACAAACCGATGCTGGCACTAAGACCGCACACAATGAGCTGTATACGGCCATAAGCAAACAGGAAAACGCCTATTCAGAGGCAGCGCTCCTAGTGGCCGGGGACTTTAATGAAGGAAAACTTCATTAAAACATCCGTTTTACCTAATTTCTACCAGCATGTTAAATGTGCAACCAGAAGGATAAAACTCTAGATCGCCTTTACTCCACACACAGAGACGCGTACTAAGCTCAGATGAAGCAGATGCTAAGCTACAGGACTGTTTTGCTAGCACAGACTGGAATATGTTCCGGGATTCTTCTGATGGCATTGAGGACTTCACCACATCAGTCACTGGCTTCATCAATAAGTGCGTCGATGACGTCGTCCCCACAGTAACTGTACGTACATACCCCAACCAGAAGCCATGGATTACAGGCAACATCCGCACTGAGCTAAAGGGTAGAGCTGCCGCTTTCAACGAGCGGGACTCTAACCCGGATGCTTATAAGAACCATCAAACAGGCAAAGCATCAATACAGGACTAAGATCGAATCGTTCTACACCTGTTCTGACGCTCGTCTTATGTGGCAGGGTTTGTAAACTATTACAGACTACAAAGGGAAACACATCAGAGAGCTGCCCAGTGACACAAGCCCACCAGACGAGCTAAATTACTTCTATGCTCACTTCGAGGCAAGCAACACTGAAACATGCATGAGAGCATCAGCTGTTCTGGACGACTGTGTGATCACGCTCTCCGCAGCCGATTTGAGTAAGACCTTTAAAGAGGTCAACATTCACAAGGCCGCAGGGCCAGACGGATGACCAGGACTTGTACTCCGAGCATGCGCTGACCAAATGGCATGTATCTTCACTGACATTTTCAATATCTCCCTGTCTCAGTCTGTAATGCCAACATGTTTCAAGCAGACCACCATAGTCCCTGTGCCCATGAACACTAAGGTAACCTGCCTAAATAACTACCGACCCGTAGCACTCACGTCTGTAGCCATGAAGTGCTTTGAAAGGCTGGTCATGGCTCACATCAACACCATTATCCCAGAAACCCTAGACCCACTCAATTTGCATACCGCCCCAACAGATCCACAGATGATGCAATCTCTCTCTATTGCATGCCACACTGCCCTTTCACATCTGGACAAAAGGAACACCTATGTGAGAATGCTATTCATTGACTACAGCTCAGCGTTCAACACCATATTGCCCTCAAAGCTCATCACTAAGCTAAGGACCATGGGACTAAACACCTCCCTCTGCAACTGGATCCTGGACTTCCTGACGGGCCACCCCAGGTGGTAAGGGTAGGTAACAACACATCCGCCACGCTGATCCTCAACACGGGGGTGCGTGTACAGTCCCCTCCTGTACTCCCTGTTCACTCATGACTGCATGGCCAGGCACGACTCCAACACCATCATTAAGTTTGCCGGTAGGTCTGATCACCGACAACGACGAGACAGTCTATAGAGAGGAGGTCAGAAACCTGACCATGTGGTGCAAGGACAACAAAGTGATCAAGACAAAGGAGATGATTGTGGACTACAGGAAAAGGAGGACCGAGCACGCCCCCATTCTCATCGACAGAGCTGTAGTGGAGCAGGTTGAGAGCTTCAAGTTCCTTGGCGTCCACATCAACAACAAACTAACATGGTCCAAGCACACCAAGACAGTCGTGAAGAGGGCACGACAAAACCTATTCCCCTTCAGGAGACTGAAAAGATTTGGCATGGGTCCTCAGATCGAGAGCATCCTGACAGGTTGCATCATTGCCTGGTATGGCAACTGCTTGGCCTCCGACCGCAAGGCACTACAAAGGGTAGTGTGTATGGCCCAGTACATCACTGGGGCCAAGCTTCCTGACATCCAAGACCTCTATGCCAGGCGGTGTCAGAGGAATGCCCTAAAAATTGTCAAAGACTCCAGCCACCCTAGTCATAGACTGTTCTCTCTGCTACCGCACGGCAAGCGGTACCGGAGCGTCAAGTCTAGGTCCAAGAGGCTTCTAAACAGCTTCTACTACCAAGCACTAAGACACCTGAACATCTAATCAAATGGCTAGCCAGACTATTTGTATTGACCCCCCCTCTTTTACGCTGCTGCTACTCTCTGTTATTATCTATGCATAGTCACTTTAATAACGCTACCTACATGTACATATTACCTCAATTACCTCGACTAACTGGTGCCCCCGCACATTGACTCGGTACCGCTACCCCCTATATATAGCTTCGCTATTGTTATTTTACTGCTGCTCTTTAATTATTTGTTACTTTTATTTATTTTCTTTTTAGGTATTTTTCTTAAAACTGCATTGTTGATTAAGGGCTTCTAAGTAAGCATTTCACTGTAAGTTGTATTCAGCGCATGTTAAAAATACCATTTTATTTTATTTTTATCAAACTAATGAACCACAGTGTCATAACCACAAAGGTATGTAAGGATAAGCATGGTTAAAACGACTGCACTCAATGTTTGGCTTTCTGTCATGGTTGCAAAGCCATAATAAATTAAATTAAATCACAACTTCAAGCATCTGCTACAGCAAGCCCATATAGTGTTGATTTAGTATCAATGTAATGAAATGTACTAATGTAACGGCTGTCTTCGGGTGAAAGAGAGGAGGACCAAAATGCAGCGTGATGATAATCCATATTTTAATTAGGATATTTAAACGACGAACAAAAACAACAAACTGACAGAAGGAACCGAGAACGCTACAGTCCTGAACATGGGATCACAGAACAGATGAACACACGAACAGGAACAATCACCCACAAACAAACAGTGAAAACAGGCTACCTTAATATGGTTCCCAATCAGAGACAATGACAAACACCTGCCTCTGATTGAGAACCATATTAGGCCAAACAACAAACCCAACATAGAAACACAAAACATAGAATGCCCACCCAGCTCACGTCCTGACCAACTAAACAAAGACTAAACAAAGGAAATAAGGTCAGGAACGTGACAGTGACAGACGGGCAGCTCAGACGGCGCTGGGCAGACGGGCAGCGCAGGCGGCGCTGGGCAGACGGCAGACTCTGGCCTGCTGAGGTGCACCGTATGCCTGGTGCGTGGTGCCGGAACTGGTGGTACCGGGCTAGGGACACGCACCTCAAGGCTAGTGCGGGGAGCAGCAACAGGGCGTACAGGGCTCTGGAGACGCACAGGAGGCTTAGTGCGTGTTGCCGGAACTAGTGGTACCGGGCTGGAGACACGCACCACAGGGCGAGTGCGTGGAGGAGGAACAGGGCTCTGAAGACGCACAGGAAGCCTGGTGCGTGGTGTTGGCACTGGTGGTACTGGGCTGGGGCGAGGAGGTGGCACCGGATATACCGGACCGTGAAGGCGTACTGGAGCTCTTAAGCACCAAGCCTGCCCAACCTTACCTGGTTGAATGCTCCCCGTAGCCAGGCTAGTGCGGCGAGGTGGAATAGCCCACACTGGGCTGTGCTGGCGAACCGGGGACACCATGCGTAAGGCTGGTGCCATGTACATCGGCCCGAGGAGACGCACTGGAGACCAGATGCGTTGAGCCGGCTTCATGGCACCTGGCTCGATGCCCACTCTAGCCCGGCCGATACGTGGATCTGGGATGTACTGCACCGGGCTAAGCACACGTACAGGAGACACCGTGCGCTTTTCCGCATAACACGGTGTCTGCCCGTACTCTCGCTCTCCACGGTAAGCACGGGAAGTTGCCGCAGGTCTCCTACCTGACTCCGCCACACTCCCCTTTAGCCTCCCCCCAATACATTTTTGGGGCTGACTCTCAGGCTTCCAGCCTCGTCGCCGTGCTGCCTCCATTCGCCGGTATCCCTCCGCACATTGCTCCATAGAATCCCAGGCGGGCTCCGGCACTCTCCCTGGGTCGACCGACCACCTGTCTATTTCTTCCCAAGTTGTAACACAGTCCAGATTCTGCTGCCGAGCCAGCTCCTCAAAACGCCGCCTCTCTGCTTTCGCTGCCTCCAGCTCTGCCTTGGGGCGGCGATATTCCCCTGGCTGTGCCCAGGGTCCTCTCCCGTCTAGGATTTCCTCCCACGTCCAGGAGTCTTGACATCGCTGCTGCTGCTGTCGCTGCTGCCCGTTACCACGTTGCTTGGTCCGGGTTTGGTGGGTTATTCTGTAACGGCTGTCTTCGGGTGAAAGAGAGGAGGACCAAAATGCAGCGTGATGATAATCCATATTTTAATTAGGATATTTAAACGACGAACAAAAACAACAAACTGACAGAAGGAACCGAAAACGCTACAGTCCTGAACATGGGAACACAGAACAGATGAACACACGAACAGGAACAATCACCCACAAACAAACAGTGAAAACAGGCTACCTTAATATGGTTCCCAATCAGAGACAATGACAAACACCTGCCTCTGATTGAGAACCATATTAGGCCAAACAACAAACCCAACATAGAAACACAAAACATAGAATGCCCACCCAGCTCACGTCCTGACCAACTAAACAAAAACTAAACAAAGGAAATAAGGTCAGGAACGTGACAACTAATGAAGAAAATATTTTTAAATTATGAATTACGTTAAAGGGCTGCACAAGATGGCGATTGCTTTCTCGTTCTCTCTAACTCCACAGCAATGTTTCATTGCAAAAAATATCAAACAAATTGCTGACAAAATCCCAAGTTCCGGAAAGGAAATACATGGCATCGGATTAATGAACTGATATACAAAATAACAATTGATGGATCCATCCGTTCTTTTCCATTTAAACTATTATATAAAATTCTCGCCACAAAAAGAATGCTCAATATATGGGACAGATCCTCTGTCCAGTGTCTGTGTTCTTTTGCCCATCTTAATCTTTTCTTTTTTATTGGCCAGTCTGAGAAATGGCTTTTTCTTTGCAACTCTGCCTAGAAGGCCAGCATCCTGGATTCGCCTCTTCACTGTTGACGTTGAGACTGGTGTTTTGCGGGTTCTATTTAATAAAGCTGCCATTTGAGGACTTGTGAGGCGCCTGTTTCTCAAACTAGACACTAATGTACTTGTCCTCTTGCTCAGTTGTGCACAGGGGCCTCCCACTCCTCTTTCTATTCTGGTTAGAGCTAGTTTGCGCTGTTCTGTAAAGGGAGTAGTACACAGCGTTGTACAAGATCTTCAGTTTCTTGGCAATTTCTCGCATGGAATAACCTTCATTTCTCAGAACAAGAATAGACTGATGAGTTTCAGAAAGTCTTTGTTTTTGGCCATTTTGAGACTATAATCGAACCCACAAATGCTGATGCTCCAGATACTCAACTAGTCTAAAGGCCAGTTTTATTGCTTCTTTAATCAGAACAACAGTTTTCAGCTGTGCTAACATAATTGCAAAAGGGTTTTCTAATGATCAATTAGCCTTTTAAAATGACGGACTTGGATTAGCTAACACAATGTGCCATTGGAAAACAGGTGTGATGGTTGCTGATAATGGGCCTCTATACGCCTATGTAGATATTCCATAAAAAATCTGCCATTTCCAGCTACTATAGTCATTTACAACATTAACAATGACTACACTGTATTTCTGATCAATTTGATGTTATTTTAATGGACAAAATATGTGCTTTTCTTTAAAAAACAAGGACATTTCTAAGTGACCCCAAATTTTTTAACGGTAGTGTATATAAAATATATATACAAAAAAAGGGGATCAGAAATGATGCAGGTAATGTTATTTGATAGACTTCAATTCTATCTGATCATTTCATAGCTGATCTATCCCCTAAAAAAAAAGAGAGGGAAAAAAGATCCAGAAAGGAAAGACTGATTGGGTCCACCACAAGTATGCTATAGGAAATCTAGACACAGAAGAGCACTGTCATGTTTAGAAAGGTCACATGTCTCCACCACTAAGCACAATAATGAAGTCATACATAATTAACAGACAAAAAGAGACAATATTGCTTTGAACTACTTCCTGGCAATAGGCATGCAGCCAAGCACACAGTATTGACAGGCATTTTAGACCATTGCTCAATGTAACGCTTGTCCCAGTCAATCAAGCTTCACAGTCGGCATCCCCATGAACTACGCAATTACACAGAAGGCAATATTATGGTATAAGGACTTAAATGTATAACAGTGGAGGCTGCTGAGGGGAGGACGGCTCATAATAATGACTGGAATGGTCAATGGAATGGTATCAAACACATGGAAACCTCATCTTTGATGTGGTTGATACCACGCCATTGACTCCATTCCAGACATTATTATGAGCCGTCCTCCCCTCAGCAGCCCCCACTGATGCATAAGTCTTTAGAATAGAAATGTCCCAGTTATTTGTACATTCTAATCTTACACAGAGAGACATAACCAAAGTGACAATAATTCAGTGGAGGCCTGGACCCTAGGCGGCAGAGGGGTAAAAGGTCATGTCCAGTGAACAGACCTGACTCAGCTCCCTGCTCTTTATTCAGCGCTTAGGGACAGAGGACACAATATGGATGCAAATAGCTCTCTATTAAGTCATTTGTCAACTGTTTAGGAAAGTATCTATACATTTTCCTTTATGTAGTTAAATAAGCTATATTGGAAAGTAACATGGCTCCTACAATATTTATTTACTTAATTTTAGAATCTATAACACATTTTCTTACTAGGTCTCTATTGATATATTGATATCAATAATATTAAGAATTCACTGAGCACTAGGAATATCCCTACAGCTGATGCACAAACTGATGCACCAGTGAAATGTGACACACATTTGAACACACATTACAACACCATTTAACATGACATTTTTTCTTGACATTGTAATGACCTTTACAATGCATGAAATATATTTATTTCAAAAGAAAATGCATTTAGACTATACATGTGGAAAATAACTATGGCAGCGGAATAAACTGAAGGAAGTTTACCATGGAGTGAAGTTTAGTTCGCTATGGTAATCACAGTGAAGAAGACATCATAGTTTACTCCCTGGTATGGCTGTTCAAAATCCACAAACAAACTGTATTCTTCACAAGCTAATATTTGAAGTTGCATGTTAACAAGACAACACCCAAGTGTTGCATAACTAAATGTGCAATATAGAAGAGACATAAGGAATGGGAAGCAAACAAATCCCTCCTAGAAAGTCCTCAATAGGATAGGACAGTTTGCTATAGGATAACATCATTGTGGAATCGCCTTCATTGGAAATAATGTAATTATACCCACACAAAAAAAAAACATTTCCACAATAATTAAAACTTTTGCAAACATCCCTCGAATATCAAATTCCTCTTTACCGCATAAAATAGCAGTGCACAGTCAAAACACTGACCTGTTTTTTTTCAAGGGCTGACTCTTCAACTCGTAATACGTTTTTGGTTCCTCTTGAAACTCTTCTCCAACCTCGAAGTCGGGAACTATACCCGATTCTGCTTGCATACTTGCGGCTGTCAACTTCTTGGCAATTTCAAATTATAAAGAAACGAACGATGTTATTGCCACCTCTCTAAAACACTCGCTGTAACAGCCACTGAAAACGCAAACCCGTCTTGCTCCAAGACCCAGCGCGCAAACAACGCAAACAAGTATGGAGTTCTGTAGAGCAGGGAATTACGCTCGTAGAAATGGGAGTTTGTGGTATGGAAAACTACATGCACCATAAGCCACACGTTTGGTGTTTTGATCTGTCAATGTCAGCAGCTTTTTCATTGGTCGCAACATCCGATGGGATTTTACCACATTTTACCTTCAAATCTGCTCAGGTAAATTACCATAGCAGGCTACATTGTTTCAATGTACAAATATCAGTATTCGTTCTTAAAAATAATAGCCTTAATAACATCTCCATAATTTTCACACATACCCTACTTTTCTTTCTATGAAAGGTAGGCTACAGTGTAACTACAACTGTAAGCCTATTGTGCAACATTGTATACCTATAGTGTAATTACATTGTAACTACGATCCAACTACCATGTACAAATCACATTGCAAACCATCAGATGAGTTGACTATTTCTACATTTCGTAGACTACATAGTCTTGTTAATAGCATTGACCCAAATATTGACAATGTTTGAAAATATTTGAGGAAATCTCCTGTTTTATGTTTTTTTTTTGATGATGGGAGAATAACATTGAGAAAATGTGATCTTCAAATGTGGGCAGGTTATGTATTATGTTTATTAATGTAGGTTATTATTATCTGAGATTGTACCCTACTGCACTCTAGCAATGGTACTGGAGTCTGAACATAAAGTTTAATTTACAACCAGTTAGGTATTGCGATAGCATAGTGTCACATTACATTACAGGCTGTACCGTGGAAAGGTTAAAAGCAAAAGCCAGATCACCACAGGCGACTCTCCTGTGCCTTGCAATCTGCACTGTCCCCGTTTAAAAGTCCCTTATTCTCCACTGGGCGGCAGTGTAAAGCTAGGACAATCATCATCACCATTGAGTCTGCAGGTGACAAATAAAATAAAATATTATTTACGATAACTTGGTTATATACAGTACCGAGTTGATTTGCAGGGGTACGAGGTAAGGTAGATACTGTATGTACATATAACTAGGAATACAGTGACAGATAATAAACAGTAGCAGCAGCTTATGTGTTGAGACAAAACAAGTTTGTGCAAAAAGGGCCAATGCAGATACTCCGGGTAGCTATTTGAATAACCTGCCTTGACAGAGCATGCAAGACTTGCACGTTCGAAATTTGCGTTTGTGTCATCCTGGTCAACTGGCTCACCGACCTACATTTCACCATGTGAAAAATCAACATACAAACAAATGGATTCTAGGAATGCAAGAATCCACCGAGAACACCAGTCAAGGCAACAACATTCTTGAACTTGCAGTAGCTGCTCTCAATGACTGTGGCAGGCTACTATAAAAACATCATGCTCCAATGATTTCAGTGTACCCATCCTTTATTGATTCAACCTCTATTGATGGAATGGTTTAAGTAAATACAGTATAGTGTTGATTTTTCCTGTAGTCTTGCCTAGATTGTTACTGAAGAAGGGAATTATCTGGATAAACAATGTTAACAGGGTGTTCATTGCAGATATACCAAAAAGAACCTGAACTAAACTATGTGTTAGCAATTTAACTTACACAATATTATGACAGCAATCCGGTTGTATAGTTTATGAATCAGAAATATCTAAACCACAGATGGATGGTTCTTGGCTGTGAGGAGGAGATATCCAGAGGACAGATGGTTTGGGGGAATCATAATGAGATCCTTATTCATTCATGTCTGATGAAACCCTAGAGCTGGGGGTTGGGGGGTTGGGATGGGGGGAATGAGGGAATGGGGGGTGGTACAAAGTTGTAACAAAATAAACCACAAGTTCTTTAAAAAAGTATACTCAGTTATAACAGACTTTATGCGAAAATAAAACTCATCGAATAACAAATAAAGTTTTACATCTTCCTTAGTCTGAGGGTGGTTTTAACCTTCCAGATTTGGAATTGTATCAATCACCACCCAAGGCTTTTACATATCTTCAATATGAACAATGTGTACATATTGAATATATGTTCATCCCCTAAATCTTGTCACGTGTCTATTTTAAATGGATAAAGCTAAGAACATTGACAATTATTTCCATGACAGAATTTATGAATTTTGTACTGACCAATTTAGAGATCCTCAAATACATCCAACTTAAAAGTTTATCACAAAATTTTGACCTGAAATCTTTTGGACGTCAGAGCAATGTTGAGGGAATCCTGTTTGAGACAGAAAAGGATACTCTTATGATAGGTAATATGTACAAAACCTTGCAGAAAACCTATCCAACTGACAATCTCTTAAAAAAATATCAGGTATGAAGGTAAGACCCAGATGCAGACAACGTCAAATTAACAATGGTTTAATAATCCAACAGGTGCAGGCAATAGACATGTCAAGGCAGGCAGGGTTCAGTAAACCAGGTGGGGCAACGGTACCGGATGGCAGGCAGGCTCAGGGTCAGGCAGAGTGTCCAGGCAGGTGGGCTCAGAGTCAGGACAGGCAAGGGTCAAAACCAGGAGGGTGAGAAAAAGAGAGACTGGGAAAATCAGGAGCTGAGACAAATGCTGGTTGACTTGACAAAGAGGATGAATTGGCAACAGACAAACAGAGAACACCAGTATAACGTATAAATACACAGGGGATAATGGGGAAGGAAGATGGGTGACACCTGGAGGGGGTGGAGACAAGCACAAGGTCAGGTGAAACAGATCAGGATGTGACAGTACCTCCCCCTGCTGTGTCTCTAGCGGGGACACAGCACCTCCGGGCCATAACCTTCCCAGTCAACCAGGTACTGGAAAACCCTGCCCTGTGGTCGAACACTCAGGAGGCGTCTCACCGTGTATGCCGGATGTCTATCGATGACACAGGGAGGAGGGGTGGGCCTGGAAACAGAAGACAAAGGGCTGTGAGACACGGGCTTAATCCTAGACACATGGAAAGTAGGGTGAACACAGAGGGTACGGGGTAAGAGAAGACGAACAGCAGTGGGGCTAATGACTCTAGAGATGGGGAACGGGCCGATGAAATGGGGGGAAAGTTTATGGGACTCCATCCGGAGGGGTAGGTCCTGGGTGGAGAGCCATACCCTCTGCCCTAGCCAATAGCGTGGAGCAGGGCTCCGGTGGTGATCCGCTTGTTGCCTATACCTGGAAGTGGTCTTCAACAGAGCTGTCCCGGGCTCTCTTCCAGGTACGGCGACAGCGGCGGATGAACATCTGGGCAGAGGGATTGCTGACTTCATCCTCTTGCTCGGGGAAGAGCGGAGGCTTATATCCCAAGGAACACTTGAAGGGCGAGAGACCTGTGACAGAGCAAGGAAAGGCATTGCATGTGTACTCAACCCATACCAGTTGCTGATTCCAGGTGGTAGGGTTGGCAGAGACTAAGCAGCGAAGAGTTCTCTAAGTCCTGGTTGGCTTGCTCCGACTGGCCTTTGGACTGCGGGTGGAATCCGGAGGACAGGCTGGGCAACGACCCAATGAGCGTGCAGAACACCTTCCAGAACCGGTACGAGAACTGAGGACCCCGGTCGGAGACCATGTCCACCGGGAGTCCGTGGATCCGGAAGACGTGGTGCACAATAAGCTGGGCTGTCTCCTTGGCCAAGGGTAGTTTGGTGAGAGGAATGAAGTGGGCGGCTTTGGAAAACCGGTCGACCACAGTCAGGATGGCAGTGTTGTCCTCAGACGGGGGGTGACCTGTGATGAAATCTAGGGATATATGGGACCAGGGACCAGGGACAGTGAGGGACAGGCAGTGGTTGGAGAAGACCAGCCAGAACTCGGGGAGGAGTCTTGTTCTGTGAGCAGACCATGTAGGCGGCGACAAACGCAGCAACATCCGGAACCATAGTATGCCACCAAAAGCGTTGTCGCACGAAGGCCAGGCTCTGACAAGAGGTCAGGTGACAGGCAAGCCTGGAGGAATGGGCCCACTCCAGGACCACGTAGTGGACAGCGTCAGGCACGAACATCCGGTTATCTGGGCCCCCCCCAGGGTTCGGCTGGGACCACTGCGCCTCCCGGACCTGTTTCCCTATACCCCAGCTGAGTGCCGTCGCCAGTCATGAGGTGGGAAGGAATGGTCTCGAGCTCCGGGGTGGTAACCATGGGGTTATAGTGGCGAGACAAGGCATCCGGCTTGATGTTCTTGGATCCCGGCCGGTAGGAGAGGGAAAAGTTGAACCGGTAAACAGCAGGGCCCATCTCGCTTGCCTGGAGTTGAGACGCTTGGCGGTGCGGAGATACTCCAGGTTTTTGTGGTCGGTCCACACAATGAATGGATGTTTCCGCCTTAACAACTGGTTCTCCAGAAGGTGCTGGAGAAACTGTCGGATGTGTAGCACGTGTTCTTGGGGGGAGCAGGAGAAGACGAGCATGTCATCAATGTAGACAAAGACGAACTGGCTCAACATGTCGCTGAGAACATTATTCACCAGAGCCTGGAACACGGCAGGGGCGTTGGTGACGCTAAAGGGCATGACCAGATATTCGTAGTGCCCGCTAACAGTGTTGAAGGTGGTCTTCCTCTCGTATCCGCACCAGGTGGTAGGCGTTTTGTAGATCCAGCTTGGAGAAAACAGTGGCCCCGTGGAGTGGCTCGAAGGCCGAGGAAATTAGTGGTAGCAGGTAACAGTTCTTCATAGTAATGTCATTGAGTCCCCGGTAGTCAATGCATGGGCCAGCGGGAGAGGAAGAGGGACAGATAAATCCTGTAGCTAGGGAGTCCCCAATGTAGGTGTCCATAGCCTTGGTCCCGACAGAGAGTACAGACGTCCCCTGGGCGGCGTGGTGCTAGGGAGAAGGTCCATCCCACAGTCATAGGGGCAGTGCGGCGGAAGGGAAGTGGCCCGGGACTTACTGAACACCTCCCGGAGGTCCTGGTACTCCATGGGAATGGTGGAGAGGTCCGGAGAAACTTCCGAGCCCCCAGGTAGACGTCCCGGGAAGGTTGTGCCGACTTCAGACAATGGGCAGGGCAGAACGGACTCCAGCCCATGATACCACCCGTAGACCAGTTGATGAGGGGATTGTTTCGCTGGAGCCAGGAGAATCCCAAAACCACAGGAATCTGGGGGGACTTGATGAACAGGAATTGAATGGTCTCGCTGTGATTCTCTGACACACGTAGGTTGATGGGAGTGGTGTTATGGGTGACCCGACCTATAGAGCGCCCGTCCAGCGCTCTAACCTCCATGGGAATGGAGATGGGCTGAGTGGGGATGTTCAGCTCGGAAGCCAGTGTGGTGTCCAAAAAGCTCTCATCGGCCCCAGAGTCAATGAGGACCCGGGGAGATTTGGACTGGTTTCCCCACAGCAGAATTACATGAAAAGGGGTGCGAGTAAGAGAGGCAGAAAAGTTCTCCATATGTCCCACCAGAGTACTCGCTCCTACCGGTGAGCCTGGTCTTTTACCAGGCAAGAGGACACAAAATGACCAAAAGTCTCGCAATACAGACAGCTCCTTGTGTTGATCCTGTGTTGCCGTTCCGCTGGCGACAGCCCAGCTCGGCCTAGTTGCATAGGCTCGGGAACAGTGCCTCTGCCATTTCCGGTGACTCTCGAGGAAGGCTGGGAAACTTCAGGTGCTCTCGGCAATGTCTGGAACTTCCGGGATGACTTGGAGGCAAGGTGGAATCCCTGGACGTGCAAGCGAAATCGAATTTCCTCTCCTTCCGTCGTTCCCACAATCGGCCATCGATGTGGATGGTCAAAGCAATAAGGGTGTTAAGATCCGTGGGTAACTCCCGAGCAGCAAGATCATCCTTAACCTCTTCCGAGATGCTGTGCAGGAACATGTCGAACAGTGCTTCCTGGTTCCACGCACTCTCCGCTGCCAACTTGCGGAAATCCACAGCATTGTCTGCCACTCTGCGGGCGTCCTGCCGGAGGCAGCTTCTCTCCTGGAGAACAGTGCATCAAAAACCTTCCTCACCTCTCCCACGAACCCCTCCAGACTCACGCACATGGCCGGATGTTGTTCCCATACGGCGGTAGCCCAGGTGAGAGCCCTCTCAGACATCAGTGTGATGAGGTAGGCTATCTTGAAGCAATCTGAGGGGAAGGAGGAGGGCTGAAGCTCGGAAATGAGGGCATACTGAGCTAAAAACGCCCGACAAGTGCTCGGCTCTCCATTAAAGCGTTCCGGGGGAGGTAAACGGTGCTCCCGGGAAGGTGGAGTGGCCAGTGGGGCGGCGCTGCAAACTACCGAGTTACTGAGGGGCGGTGGGTTTACCACTGTGGCAGGCTGCCCCCCAGACAACCCGCGGAATTTCTCCAGTAGCATGTCCAACGCCCGGTCATGGCACTCATCCAACATTTGGACTCCCTCCATAAGACCACGAAGCAATTCCTTGCCTACCAATGGAGGCTCCATGGGAGGAGATGGAGTTGCGCAGCTGGCCTGGGTCTGCTGGGTCAGTCAAGGCCAGTTCATACTATCAGGTATGAAAGTAAGACCCAGATGCAGACAATGTCGAATTAACAATGGTTTAATAGTCCAACAGGGGCAGGCAATAGACAGGTCAAGGCAGGCAGGGGTCAGTAAACCAGAGGTGGGGAAACGGTACAGGTCAGCAGGCAGGCTCAGGGTCAGGACAGGCAAGGGTCAAAACCAGGAGGGCGAGAAAAAGAGCGACTGGGAACAGCAGCAGCTGAGACAAAACCGCTGGTTGACTTGTCAAGACAAGATGAACTGACAACAGACAACAGAGAACAAAGGTATAAATACACAGGGGATAATGGGGAAGATGGGCGACACCTGGAGGGGGGTAGAGACAATCACAAAGACAGGTGAAACAGATTAGGATGTGACAGGAACTAAGATTTAAAAAGAACTGATATTGGCACAAGATGGAGGGAATGTTGGAACATAACTACCAAAATTACAGTTAATGAAAATTTACACTTAATCCAGTATAAACTAATGTATACAATTTATTATACAAGAGACAAACTTTACACATTCTACAGCACAACAGCAGAGTCATGTCTTAAGTGTAAAACTAACAACTCAATAATTAATGCCTTCTGGAAGGGCTATTAAGTCCAATAAATTATGGTCGGAGATAAAAAGTTGTCTGTCAGAAGTTTCACAATTTAAGTTGACTTTTAATCTGCATATTTCAAGACATGGAATATGAAAGTGGGATGAGATACCCAATGGGTTGGAACATACTTTTCTCGTCAATCATTTTGAAAAAATATTCACTTAAAAACTGTAAATCAAATAATCCTCCATCGTTAAGACAGTGGATGAATGAAACACATTATTATTTAAATATTGAAAAACTATGGGCTATGGAGAGAAACAGAATAGCGCAATTTGAGGCCATATGGCATAGAATGTTACAATCACTGGAAATGTCCAGGGGATGAAGGATGAGGGCAATTGTTGTGAGACAAATGGGATGTGTGTGGTTGTGGTGGGAACACGTGGGTCTGAGCAGGTGTGATGTCATTGATGTTTGTTGAAAAAAGTTTGGACACCTAAAACTTTACATGACATTTTTCATGATGGAAACTGAAATGTTAAAATGTAATTGTTAAAAATAAAAATGTTGTGAAAGAGCTACAGTCTGACAGCAGTGGTTACAGTGGCGGTTCATACGGGCAGTTACAGTAAACAGTTTCTCAGGAGCCTGGCGCTGTCACCTCTTTTTGGATGTAGCACCATGTCCTTCACTAGGTGCACTGCAGCCTGCTTTCACCTGCTCTGCAGTGACAGGAACTGTGGTTGGACTGCTCCATCTCTGGACATGATCTTCAGGGCCTTCTTCTGCACCCTGTGGAGTTGGGCCTGCCGCTTTTGGTTGCATCCAACTAACAGCGGTCCACCGTATTCCAGACAAGGTCTGACCAGTGTAGAGTATACTGTGACCAGATCTTCAGTGGGTAGGCCATTTCTGTCAAGAACAGTCAAACAGTGCAGGCGCTTTGAGGCCTTTCTCACTGACTGTTTCACACGTGTGTCACCACTGAGTTTAGAGTCTCGATGAAAACCAAGATACAGTACTTGGTAGTTGTTACCACTGGTACTTTCTGTCCCGCTACGATGAGTGGTGCTGGTTGTGGAGGGTCTCTTGAACACACACATTAAAAGACTGTAGAATGAATGTACCTTAAGCCACACCCCTACAAATATCACCAGCATGGTAACTGGAAAGTATGGAAAGTACCTGGATGTGCATATGTTCTTTAGCTTTTGTACATGCACTCTCCAGCATGGCCAGATGGTGAGTAGCCTGTCTGCAAACATTTTGGAGAAAATGACTGAGCAAGTTGGTAAGTCATCATGTATTTTTGAGAAGTGTCACTACCGAACAATCTAATATATCCAGAAATATGTAAAGTATGGTTGTGGGACTAAAATATATGTTTGCTGGGATGGACATCTGTCAAAATGAAAGATAGCTATGGGGATTCTTTAAAGTTCAAAATATGTTAAAATTTACCAATAGTCACAACCAAAATAATTGACTACATAGAGTTATATAGAGGTCTCATCTTTGTATCTGTGTCATTATGGCGTTTGTGGCAGCACTGGTAGCATGTGTGCCATGCTCTACCAACTGAGCTGCAGAGGACCACCATGTGGGTAGTGGACAAGTGCACACTTCAGGAAAAAGTATGGAGATGCATAGCCAGCTGGGGGGTTCCAACCCTCCATGAGCCCAAACATTGACATCTAGTTGGTCCAAACATAGATGTCTATAATGTGCTCTACAGTACTGTACTGTAATGTATTGTACTTTACTGTACTGTGCTCTACTGTATTGTGCTCTATTTAAAAAAATATTTGCGGGATTTAGTCATGTGAAAAAATATATATTTTATGAATATCGCTAGCTGCAACAGAATACCATCATGGATACCATTTTTATGTCTCTGCGTCCAGTATGAAAGAAGTTAGAGCTAGTTTCACAAGCCAATGAGCCTGTTCATCCGGATCTGGGGAAGTAGAGAAAGGGCTTCATTGACAACATCTCTTACTATCCCTTAAATATAGAGGAAATTACAGTCATTGCAACTAAATACAGTTTTTTTTTCTGCAAAACACCTTACTCTCAACTTCAATAGTGAAGAGGTTACTCCGGGATGCTGGCCTTCTAGGCAGAGTTGCAAAGAAAAAGCCATATCTCAGACTGGTCAATAAAAATAAAAGATTAAGATGGGCAAAAGAACACAGACACTGGACAGAGGAACTCTGCCTAGAAGGCCAGCATCCCGGAGTCGCCTCTTCACTGTTGATGTTGAGACTGGTGTTTTGCAGGTGCTATTTAATGAAGCTGCCAGTTGAGGACTTGCGAGCTGTCTGTTTCTCAAACTAGACACTCTAATGTACTTGTCCTCTTGCTCAGTTGTGCACCGGGGCCTCCTACTTCTCTTTCTATTCTGGTTAGAGACAGTTTGCGCTGTTCTGTGAAGGGAGTAGTACACAGCATTGTACGAGATCTTCAGTTTCTTGGCAATTTCTCGCATGGAATAGCCTTCTTTTCTCAGAACAAGAATAGACTGACGAGTTTCAGAAGAAAGTGCTATGTTTCTGGCCATTTTGAACCTGTAATCGAACCCACAAATGCTGATGCTCCAGATACTCAACTAGTCTAAAGAAGGCCAGTTTTATTGCTTCTTTAATCAGAACAACATTTTCAGCTGTGCTAAGATAATTGCAAAAGGGTTTTCTAAGGATCAGTTAGCCTTTTAAAATGATTAACTTGGATTAGCTAACACAACGTGCCATTGGAACACAGGAGTGATGGTTGCTAATAATGGGCCTCTGTACGCCTATGTAGATATTAATAATAATTTACAACATTAACAATGTCTATACTGTATTTCTGATCAATTTGATGTCATTTTAATAGACAAACAATTTGCTTTTCGTTCAAAAACCAGGACATTTCTAAGTGACCCCAAACATTTGAACGGTAGTGTATATATAATGAAACTGTCTAGCAAACGTATTCATTTTAACATGTTGAAACCCTTTACTTGCCATTATCATTCACGTGATGATAAGACAATATGTGAGTTTTTTTTTGTTGCTAACATATAATGGAGGGTCCCTGGGTCCCTAGTGGTCTTGGTCTTGAGACCACTCAAGACCATATTAATTTGGCTTTTAAATTGTCATGGTCTCAACTCACTGTGTCTGGATCTTGGGACCAATGTCCTGGTAGAAATATTGGTCTTGGCTCCTGGATATTATCTTTAGTCTTTGGTTACAAACCATAGGCAACCCAAAAAGATGACAATGATCGTTGGCTGAACACTCCCGACAATGATATTATTTGATCTGGTTCTTCTTGGCAGCATGTTATAAACCACAAATTGCCTCAGGTTGCTTTCATGAGATTTACATTTGAGAATTTCTGAAATATAGAGCAGTTTGTCACTTTAGTTCAATCCTATTAATTGCTGATGAATAGGGTTTATGTCACAGCCAACACACAGTATATTGGACATGCATTAATTTATACAATGGCCACCATTGGCTACAATTATTATTATTATTATTATTTAAAAAACCCTGATAGGCCTGTAGATAGGTTTGCGATAATACCTGGGTAGAAAGAAATGGTATTCCGCATGGGTCTGCATCATGTCTAATTCTAAAACATGAACCTTTATTACCAGCAATGAGCATATTGTGACCCATTGTGTACAGTTCAGTACAGCCGCTGTAGCTGAGGACAGCGAGCGCTAAAATCTCCTTTCACGTAAATAACTGCGGGGTGAAGGCGTGGTGAGCGTGGAAGAAAGCAAGCGTGCGCGAGTAGCCCTACGAGAGAAGGCTACTAATAGTTGACAGCGATACAGTTCATTGACTCTCTCCTCCTTTTGCTGAAAACATAACAGGGATGCATTGAATGCGATTCCAATATGCCGGGGGAGACCTATTTTAGATTCAAGAAACCAACCAGCTGAAATAAAAGGAAACGCCCAAAACGAAGGTAAGATTGTCCCATTACAACGTGACAATAAACGATAATGGGGAGAGTATTCTCTGAACTGTGCAGGGAACAAAGTATACTAGGTCATTCACGCATCGGAATGGGTTCCCACTCGAGTGATCAATTAATTAACCGGCTTTATCATATCATTATAGGCTTGGCTATCCTATTGTAATTGTATTATCAGTATTGGCATCAGTGTTTTTTCTTTCAACAAAAGAGTCATGCCAATTCATATACTTTTATTTAGCTTTTTCTGTAATCGGGGACTCAGGTTTGTCATTTGACTGAAAATAACCACCAATGTACAGTAACCTAGTCATTGTTCCTACCTCATTGTGAAATACGTGTTCCTGTTAGCATACAACGTTTTAATGGGTCATTAGCCTACTGTATACAATTGGTAAATACTTTTCTTTATATGAATGGTGAGATAAGTCACATAACACATTTCCATTCTGACTGACACACCTTGCTATCCAGTCTAGTCTGCACTAAACAGCAGTGTACAGAAGGGATCGGTTAGGGACCGATATGGACCGGGGTTTGGTCAGTGAGGAAGGATACAGTGCAGAAAGAAGGCTTCCTTACAGAAATTGGGTTGGGTACAGTATGGCAATGATTATGTAGCTTTATTTATCTACATAAAGGATATCTTTAGGATTAGGCCTGTTGTAAGTAAATACAGTAAGCGATTACAATTCATATATAAGCATCAGAAACGAAGTCCAGTTGATTAATTAGCAACAGAATTTTACTCTGCAAGTATACTGTCTATCCGTTTTACCGATCTGTTTTTGTTCATGCTGTGTATGTTCATGCTGTGTATGCCTACTTAGGCTACATGTGGATAGTCATAAAGAGTTGTGGATTATTTGCATCCTTTATTTTGCATTGTACGTTGTCAGTGACTGCTCTAAGGCAGCTAGCAGGCTCACTCCATAATTTTCATGAGAAACATGTCACCTGTGTAGTAGCAGCCAAAGCAAACAGCAGCACACAGTATAATGTCCTTGTACGGGTGGCAGTGCCAGTAGCTAGTGGCGGAAGCAGTAGTTTAAGACATTGAAATGTTTAATGGCAGTTGATTCGGCCAGCTCTGGCCTGATGTTACCGATTGACTACGTAGTGAATTCGTTAAAACTATTTGAAAAAGTAGACTCAATTCTCAAAACTTTTTTTTACACTGTACAGCTCTTGCAATGAACAGAACAAAGAAAGAAGAGCAAAACCATCACTAAATGTTCCTCTGACTTTGTCACAAGTTGTCACTATTTGTCATGTTCTCTGTGAGATTCAGGAAAATAAAGACTTTTGACGTAGTTTTAGGCAGCCGGCATGGTTAACAGGAATTGCTAGTTTGATGGCTGTTTTTTTTTTTTATGGAAGTGGATGAACTTCACTATCCGAGACTGATCCCGTTGTGATGGCCCCTGCCGTTGTTGGTCAGGATATCCTATTGAAAACAGTATGGTGACTAATGCGATGTAGCATCACTGGAGATGGGGGGCATTGTTTAAAACCCACGACATAAAGCAATGACTGACCCCTTGAAACAAGCAACAGGGGTCATAACAAACCAGTGTTGTTTAAGTGGGTAACTAAATATACAGTAAACTGAAATAATACATTGTACCTTTAACAATAAACATACACCATGTAGGCATATACTTCAGCTAGTTTACTGCCTCTACATCTTTTCCTCTTGTGAGTGTACCTCAGTACATGAGAGATGGTTTGTGAGGCTGTTTGATGCTGGTGATGAGCAACACACCACAACATTCAGTTGGCAGTTTTCCTTTCAGGAACCTTGACGTCTCCTGAGGATTTACATGAAACACACTGTCTAAAGATAGGATTATTTTTGGAAAGGCTGGTTATCCTGCATTTATTCATATCCTGGAAGAGTTAAATATTGTTACGTTACGTTACATAAATACTGTTACAAGTCCATAGGTAGGGAAGTATACACATTCTATGAAACTGCATAAGTGTTATGTCAGTCTTCATCCTCAAGCATTCATTGGTAATCACACACCTGTTCAACTCCATAACTCTACATACTCCAGATTATCGGCTCTTGCTAGTACCTATAATAACTGATGATAGTAAATGCTCATTTTCAATACAATTAATAGTGCTACATGTCACGATAATATTGTTTTGACAGCCAATGTTATCTTTTGATGATAGCATCTATAAAAGCTTTGTGATTCGTAGTTCTGTTACCCACATCAAGTGTTTTCAACATCATTAATATCCCAATCTCTACTCTGCTCCTCAGTGACTGAGTGCCTCGCTCCTTCCCCAGGGCTCTGCAGAAAGTCACTGCAGCTCCAGATAATACAACGTTGCAGTCCCTTTCAGTAGGCATGCAAACCCCTCACTACAGCACTTGCTTCTGACACCGCATAGAGAAACAGCTTTTCATTCTAGTCGCATAGCAGCTGTAGTGAAGGGATAGCAACAGTTACGGGTACTACTAATACTCTACTACTAATACTACACTACTACTATTACTCCAACTAGTACTAATACTACAACTACATATACTACAACTACCACTACCACCACCACTACTACTACTAATACCACTACTACTACTACTACTACCACTACTACTGCTGCTACTACTGCTACTACCACTACTAATACTACACTACTACTATTACTCCAACAATTCCAACTAGTACTACAACTACTACTGCTACTACTATTACTACTACCACTACCTCTACTACTACTAATACTACTACTACTACTACTTATACTACAACTACTCCTACCACTACCACTCCTACTCCTACTGCTGCTACTACTACTGCTACTACTACTACTGTTTATACTACAACTACCACCACCACTACCACCACCACTACCAATACTATTACTTCTACTCCTACTACCACTCCTACTACTACCACTCCTACTACTGCTACTACTACTGCTACTACTGCTACTACTACTGCTACTACTGCTGCTGCTACTACTACTGCTACTACCATTACTACTACTACTACTACTGCTGCTACTACTTTACTTCTACTCCTACTAGCCTACTACCTCTACTGCTACCTTAACCACTACTTACTGCTAATACTTCCACTTCTTCTGAAAATACTGCTACTACAGCTGTCATGATTAGACAGCGTAGACAGCATGGTTAGTGTGCAGTGCTGAGTGCTCTATGATTGCTGTAGTTGCAAAACACCAGTCTCAACGTCAACAGTGAAGAGGCGACTCCGGGATGCTGGCGTTCTAGGCAGAGTTGCAAAGAAAAAGCCATATCTCAGACTGGCCAATAAAAATAAAATATTAAGATGTGCAAATGAACACAGACCCAAGACAGAGAACCACTGCCTGGAAGGCCAGCATCCCGGAGTCGCCTCTTCTTCACTGTTGACATTAAGACTGGTGTTTCGCGGGTAGTATTTAATGAAGCTGCCAGTTGAGGACTTGTGAGGCGTCTGTTTCTCAAACTAGACACTCTAATGTTGGGCTGGGCTAGACAACCTGGACCCTCTCTTTCTAAAATGATCCGCCGAAATTGTTGCAACCCCTATTACTAGCCTGTTCAACCTCTCTTTCGTATCGTCTGAGATCCCCAAAGATTGGAAAGCTGCCGTGGTCACCCCCCTCTTCAAAGGGGGAGACACTCTAGACCCAAACTGTTACAGACCTATATCTTTTCTACCCTGCCTTTCTAAGGTCTTCGAAAGCCAAGTTAACCTGATGAGGACCAGGGGGTGCTATTTTCACGTTTGGGGAAAATCGTATGATATTTACACGGCCTCGTACTCAATTCTTGCTCGTACAATATGCATATTATTACTATTGGATAGAAAACAGTCTCTAGTTTCTAAAAGCGTTTGAATTATTTCTCTAAGTGAAACAGAACTCTTTTTACAGACATTTTCCTATCCGGAAGTGAGATTTCCAAATGCGAAGTCTCTCTTTAAGACCTTGTCTATAAAAGGGCATGTCACTTATGACTGTAGAAACACGTCATACGCCTTCCCCTGGGTGTCATGCGGAAGTGAGAGCAGAAATGAGTTGATTATCTCGTTCAGGGGTTGTATACAACCTCTTGGAGTGAGAAGTGCGCACTTTATTTTTTTTGGAAGGCGCGAAGTTGGATCTGGAGTAGCCTCCTGGAAAACCGTCGTTATAGGTGAATATGATCTCTGGCTTCGATTTTATTTGATACATGTCACAATATCATCCTAAAGTATGTTTTTTCAATATACTTTAATTATATTATTGAAATGTATTCTGGACTTTAGACGTGATGCGACGCAAGACTTTTGTCAAGACGGAGAGGTTAGCACAGCACGGCCAGTGTGCTTGCTAATTCAAGAGGGAAATCGTTCGTTCTGGTTCCAAATAAAGACGGTTCTGAACAAAGGACCCCTTGGAGAACATTCTGATGGAAGATCAACAAAGATAAGGACCCAATTTGGGATACTATTTCATATATCTGTCGAACTGTGCTATCGCTAGCGTTTGACTAGAATCAATGCTGCTGTGTGTTAGCTATTGTAGTAAGCTAATATAACGATATATTGTGTTTTCGCTGTAAAACACTTCAAAAATCGGAAATATTGGCTGTATTCGCAAGATATTTGTCTTTCATTAGCTATCCACCATATATTTTTCTGAAATGTTTTATGATGAGTAATTAGGTAGTTGACGTTGGTGTCTGTATTTACTCTGGCTACTCCCATGCGATTTCTGACTGTAGCTATGATGGTAGCTATGATGGTAGCAGTAATGTAAAACTGATTTATAGCTAAAATATGCACATTTTTCGAACAAAACATAGATTTATTGTGTAACATGTTATAGGACTGTCATCTGAGGAAGTTTTTTCTAGGTTATTTAGGTTGGTTCTAGGTTAGCTTTGTGCATGCTACTTGCATGCTACCGTTGCTGTGAAAAATGTCTGTCTGTCTTTTGTATTTGGTGGTGAACTAACATAAATATATGTGGTGTTTTCGCTGTAAAACACTTCAAAAATCGGAAATATTGTCTCTATTCACAAGATCTTTCTCTTTCATTAGCTATCCACCATATATTGTTCTGAAATGTTTTATGATGAGTATTTCGGTATGTCACGTTGGTGTCTGTAATTATTCTGGCTGCTTTCGGTGCAATTTCTGATTGTAGCCGCAATGTAAACTATGATTTATACCTGAAATATGCACATTTTTCGAACAAAACATAGATTTATTGTATAACATGTTATAAGACTGTCATCTGATTAAGTTGTTTCTTGGTTTCTTTGGTTTGTTCTAGGTTAGTTTGGTTGATTTTGATTTTGCTACCTGTGCTGTGAAAAATGTCTGTGCTTTTTTCTATTTGTTGGTGAGCTAACATAAATATATATTGTGTTTTCCCTGTAAAACATTTAAAAAATCGGACATGTTGGCTGGATTCACAAGATCTGTATCTTTCATTAGCTGTATTGGACTTGTTAATGTGTGAAAGTTAAATATTTCTAAAAAAATATTTTTTGAATTTCGCGCTCTGCCTTTTCAGTGGAATGTGGGAGGAGTTCCGCTAGCGGAACGCCGGGGTGGTAAAGGTTAACAAACAGATCACCGACCATTTTGAATCCCACCGTACCTTCTCCGCTATGCAATCTAGTTTCCGAGATGGTCATGGGTGCACCTCAGCCACGCTCAAGGTCCTAAACGATATCATAACTGCCATCGATAAAAGACAAATCTGTGCAGCCGTATTCATCGACCTGGCCAAGGCTTTCGACCTGTCAATCACCACATTCTTATTGGCAGACTCGACAGCCTTGGTTTCTCAAATGACTGCCTCGCTTGGTTCACCAACTACTTCTCAGACAGAGTTCAGTATGTCAAATCGGAGGGCCTGTTGTCCGCACCTCTGGCAGTCTCTATGGGGGTACCACAGGGTTCAATTCTCGGGCCGACTCTTTTCTCTGTATACATCAATGATGTCGCTCTTGCTGCTGGTGATTCTCTGATCCACCTCTACGCAGACGACACCATTCTGTATACTTATGGCCCTTCTTTGGACACTGTGTTAACTAACCTCCAGATGAGCTTCAATGCTATACAACTCTCCTTCCGTGGCCTCCAACTGCTCTTAAATGCAAGTAAAGCTAAATGCATGGTCTTCAACCGATCGCTGCCCGCACCTGCCCGCCCATCCAGCATTACTACTCTGGACGGTTCTGACTTAGAATTTGTGGACAATTACAAATGCCTAGGTATCTGGTTAGACTGTAAACTCTCCTTCCAGACTCACATTAAGAATCTCCAAACCAAAATAAAATCTAGAATCGGCTTCCTATTTCGCAACAAAGCATCCTTCACTCATGGTGCCAAACATACCCTCGTAAAACGGACTATCCTACCGATCTTTGACATCGGCGATGTCATTTATAAAATAGTCTCCAACACTCTACTCAGACTGCATCCAATTTGCTATCACAGTGCCATCCGTTTTGTCACCAAAGCCCCATATACTACCCACCACTGCGACCTGTATGCTCTCGTTGGCTGGCCCTCGCTTCATATTCGTCGCCAAACCCACTGGCTCCAGGTCATCTATAAGTCTTTGCTAAGTAAAGTGCCGCCTTATCTCAGCTCACTGGTCACCATAGTTCCTCCTTTGGCTGCCTTTCCTTCCAGTTCTCTGCTGCCAATGACTGGAACGAACTGCAAAAATCTCTGAAGCTGGAGACTCATATCTCCCGCACTAACTTTATCAGCTGTCAGAGCAGCTCACAGACCACTGCATCTGTACATAGCCCATCTGTAAATAGCCCATCCAACTACCTCATCCCCATATTGTTATTTATTTTTTGCTCCTTTGCACCCCAGTATCTCTACTTGCACATTCGTCTTCTGCACATCTATCACTCCAGTGTTTAATTGCTAAATTGTAATTACTTCGCCACTACGGCCTATTTATTGCCTTACCTCCCTTATCTTACCTCATTTGCACACACTGTATATAGATTTTTTTCCCTATTGTGTTATTGACTGTACGTTTGTTTATTCCATGTGTAACTCTGTGTTGTTGTTTGTGTCACACTGCTTTGCTTTATCTTGGCCAGGTTGAAGTTGTAAATGAGAACTTGTTCTCAACTGGCCTACCTGGTTAAATAAAGGTGAAATAAAAAAAATAAAAAGGAGTAGTACACAGCGTTTTATGAGATCTTCAGTTTCTTGGCAATTTCTCGCATGGAATAGCCTTCATTTCACAGAACAAGAATAGACTGACGAGTTTCAGAAGAAAGTGCTATGTTTCTAGCCATTTTGAGCCTGTAATCGAACCCACAAATGCTGATGCTCCAGATACTCAACTAGACTAAAGAAGGCCAGTTTTATTGCTTCTTTAATCAGCACAAAATTTTCAGCTGTGCTAAGATAATTGCAAAAGGGTTTTCTAATGATCAATTAGGCTTTTAAAATGATTAACTTGGATTAGCTAACACAATGTGCCATTGGAACACAGGAGTGATGGCTGCTGATAATGAGCCTCTGAACGCCTATGTAGATATTCCATTTAAAAAAAAATCAGTTTCCAGCTAGATGAAGGCCATGGTCATTGTATTTTACCAATGACAAAATTTGGCCAAAGGAGAAATCAGATATGGTAGAATTCCAAACACCACTCCTATCAGTTCACTGCCTCAGTATCCCAGAAGGTGCTAAGCCTGGGGGAACAGGTGTCCCAGCCTCCCCTCAAATACTGCTGCTCTGTGTAGCCTTGCCTAGAGGTTAGCTATGGTGCTGGAGGTCATGACCAGTCATCAGCAGAAGTCAAAGATGCAAGTTACAAGTTGCTTAGGGTAATTCCCTCCCAAGCAACCAACAAGTGGTCTCGTGTCACCACACCGGAGAGGTTTTGTTGTGCCCTAGCTGAAAAGAGTGTTGTGACTGAATGGAAAACTACTTGATTACATTGAGGTCACCCTGGCTTGATTGAATTGGAGCTGGGTATCCTGTTTAGTAGGCTGTTTACAGACACCTGAAATCACAGGAAGACATTATTTTGGCTGCTTAAGAGTGTTTGGTTTTCTTTTGGAGTGGGAACCCTGATGTTAAACTAGTTCAGTTTCTATTGAGTTTTTGCTGAACTAAAGTTGTCAAATCCACCCTTGACACATCAAGGCTAATTACCACAAAAACATAGACTAAGTCTTATACATTGCTTTGCAGTATGACTCCAGGAAATGTCATCCTGATCATAGAAATGTGTATAAAGGAATCAAGAGATCATTTAGCCCTGTGTCACAGTACATGTCTAAACCATGTGCAGAGGACATGTATATAAGTCTAAAGAGCAGACATGGGCTGGCGTGCGAGACCAGGTTTCATCAATAATACATGAAGCCAGGAAACCGAGATAAGATGGGGTGCAGCCAGGCCATGATGACAAAACCAGCCGTTTCATGTGATTTACTGCCGTCACACCTGGCATGTACTTCTAAAACAGGTCGAAATAAAAATGTACAAGCAACCGGATAAACATGAATGTATTGTTTTTGACCAGAAGATGCACCTCTTCCGGTCAAAAACAATCCATACCTTTTTGTGGGGGTTGCTTGACCATTTTTATTTAGACCTTTCTTGGAAGTACATGCCGGGCGTGACGGCAGTAAATGATGATAGTTGCAGGCAGGGCAGGCATATTTGGTGTGTAAAAAACGTATTTTAACATTATAACGCTTGCAGAGCTGTCTAATGGGAAGATGAATAGAAGCTTTCTGGGCAGAGAGGAGATCTCGTCGTATTCATCGTCACTTTTGCCCAGATACTGGTTCATGCAACAATATGCCTGAATACTTAGCCTGTCATTAAACCTCATCATCATTGTCACGTAGTCTATAATCATTACAAACTGCCATGTGAAAGTGCCATTGTTGATAACGTTATGTGAAGCAAGACATTTATGATGACATATATGCAAGTCAAGCATTATAAGAGGGTAATGTTTAGATCCACTTAACACAGTTGGTATTAGTGCAGAGGGCCAGCGCCAATCCGTAACAGGCCATCCATGACAAGCTCTCCATATCACCCAGGCCCCTAGACCCTATTCCTTAAGTCCCATGCCCATTGCATGTGGCCCACTTCTCAGACAGCAGTCAGGCTCCAGAGACACACAGAAAGCCTTTACATTTCTTTCATCATGTCCCGCTACATTTCTGCCATGTGGGATTAATTGCATGTCTCGGCCCTGAAGGCAAGTGGTGTTTTATTGAAAGCTGTTGAATGGAATGTGTTTGGTTGACTAAGCAGTGTCAGTGGTCTTGGATAAACACAACACTGGAAAACTGGAATCAGTATTCCAGTCAATCAATCATTATCATCTCATGCATTAGTATACATGGACTTTATATAGTTATACGTGCAAATATTATTGCTACAGTATGTACAGGCTGAATCTCAATGGGACTTGATATGAGGATGGGTTGGCTATAAACATCCTTAAAGAAAAGTGAAATAGAAGTTAGCGTTTAGCTCCTAGATCTGTGCATCTGGAAAAGTTTGTGGAAAGCTCTGTCCAGAGTGATAAAAATGGATCATGTTGAGAGGATTTGACATTTCCCACTGTCCAAACGTTAAATGTGGGCAAAACAATCACAAAACGCTCATTCAATTAAATTGGCTGATACTCTAAGTACACATTGGAAATGAATCCTCACATATTCATGCACATGAGGGCCTTAAGTAAGAAAAATGTTCTTGACATTTTCTGCCCCACATAGAATACTCACTGTAGTGACAAATCACCATGACCCATCTAATGCTGAAAATGTAATAGCTACAACTGTCCTGCTCCTGGCAGCTGGTTCTGCAATCTGCACACATTGTCATCACAAATACACTAGACATCCTGCTGCTATAATACTGGCATAACAATGTCAGTGCACTGTGCCAAATACTGTAGGTCTCTGTTCACTGTGAGTGACATGCAGTCATGCAAAATTTATTGGATCCATTGAATGTGCATATTTAACATTAGATCATATATTTTTTTAATTGATCACATTGTCAGTGTTACAGGGCCTTTAAATCAGACCCCTTAATTGAATGATTGTTAATTAACATAATTAACAGAGGGTTAATTGTGACTTTCCTATCCGAACTGCTTCAACTCCCAGCCTTTCATCCAAAGCCAAATAGAGACATTCAATCTCCATCTCTACCATCTCAATTTAAATTTGTTGGTTGTTGGTTTAGCTTTTTAGGCTATTTGAGATTATTTTATGTAATGAAAAGCGCTATACAAAATGTATTATTAGACTTGTCTGAGACAGACGCGGTATTACTGTCTGGTATCCAACACCTTGGTTTCCTCATGCCCTATGTTTCCTAGAGCATAAATGATTTGGCTACAATAGGAGTCACCTGCACCACGTCTCCTGGCTGACCCATGTTCCCTCAGGCTTAGCAGAAGCAGTGCTCTGAAAGAAAAGTCTGTAGTCTAGCATCTGACCCAGACGTGCCTTAGCTCAATGGGTTAGCAGCACATATCAATGAAGTTGTTACGCAAACCAACCCAGCCAGACTTGGGTTTGGTATCAGGCGTTGCAGGGCAGGGACAGCCAAGCCAAAGCCCGGGTGGGTGTTAGCTAGCGTGCAGTATGGACAAACTGTTGGTCAGAGGTGCTCGCTTTGTGCTGGATGTCAGTGTGTGGATCTTGAGGAAGAAGGACTACATGCTAGGGATGATGAGCTCTGGACAGGGATGTGTCCAGACGTGTGTCCTCCCAGGGGAGCTCTACCAGGTACAGCAGCTATAGATCTATAGATCAGTAGGACTTCATCTGGTCAACCCCTTTCTGTCATTTACAATATAGGGCTGTTTGAGGACAGGGCTGGTGGAGGTGTGTGTCTTTGCCTGCTTTAGTGTTACCTGTAACTACTATATGTGATATTGAGAATGTTTTGTGAGCCATTGCAGGTTGTATATTCTATATTTTAGCACTTCATGCCATAATTTGGTAGGTGACACAGATTAGAGTCAGGTGTGGTGTTGATTGTTTTGGAAGTATGTGTATGTATTTTACGTTTTTAAATGCTACAAAAGGCTGTTGGGGAAAGAGTGGGGTAAGGTGAGCCAAAGGGGAGCCACCCTTATTTGAGCCACCCTTATTTCTAAGAAACCATACAAAAATTGTATAATTTGACCAAAAATTTAGGAAGATGTCATCATTTCATGGAGTCTGTGAAGGAAGAAATCACATGAAAAAAGTGGTAAGAAAGTTGGGTCCAAAAAAATAGATTTTCGACAAATCAAATGAATTTATTGTGTTAGAGGGTTCATGATGCTTGTATCTAAACCAAAGTAGATCATTTTACAATTGCTGTAAACCTCAGTTGGGGTTTCTATAAGATTCAGTATGAAGTTCTAAACCTAGCATGAAAGTGCATCCTTGTAGCTGTGTGGGCTAATAGTCAAAACGTTTGCTTTGGGATAAATTGGGCCAATAGCCATGGGGCAAGTTAAGCCAATGGTTGAGCCCATGGCAAGTTGAGCAAATTGAAGTGTTTTCTTCACAGGCGTAATGCAAGGCATTATCGATTGGATATGAGGCAACAGGGCCTAGCCTATGTAAAAAAAAAAAGTACAGTGTTTGATAGTTGTTAAGCCTGTGTTAAAAGATGCTTCAAATTATTAAAAGACAAAAAAAGCGATGATTTAGTGATTTAGTTTAATTGTGTTTTGGAAATAAAGGTAGTGCTAATATTTAATTCAGTACTGAAATCTGCTTAAGGATCCGCCCCTTTTTTTCAATTTTCACCTAAAATGACATACCCAAATCTAACTGCCTGTAGCTCAGGACCCGAAGCGAGGATATGATATTCTTGATATCATTTGAAAGGAAACACTTTGACGTTTGTGGAAATGTTAAATTAATGTAGGAGAATATAACACATTAGATCTAGTAAAAGATAATACAAATGTTTTTTTTGTACCACCATCTTTGAAATGCAACAGAAAGGCCATAATGTATTATTTCAGCCCAGGTGAAATTTAGATTTTGGCCACTAGATAGCAGCAGTGTATGTGCAACGTTTTAGACTGATCCAATGAACCATTGTATTTCTGTTCTACATTTTATATCAAGACTGCCCAAATGTGCCTAATTGGTTTATTAATACATTTTCAAGTTCATAACTGTGCACTCTCCTCAAACAATAGCATGGTATTATTTCACTGTAATAGCTACTGTAAATTGGATAGTGCAGTTAGATTAACAGGAATTTAAGCTTTCTGCCAACATCAAATATGTCTATGTCCTTGGAAATGTTCTTGTTATTTTCAACCTCATGATAATCACATTAGCCTAGGTTAGCTCAACCGTTCCGCAGGGGACCCACCAATCCTGTAGAGGTTTTAACTTACCCTGATCAGCGGCTCAACTTACCCAATACCCGGTGTAATTTGTGCCAAGAGACCACTTTTTTTAGATAAGCTATATTTTCAAAACTGAAATGTACATGAATTCTGATTAGTTTCAGAGATACACAACATACTGAAATATATGTACATATCTTTGTTAGAAGGAATACTATGTTTCCCTTGACAGAGTGATGCTGAATGTAAAAAAATGTCTCAACTTATCCCACTCTCCCCTACAGAATTACTTCAAAACCTTCAGAACAACAAATCCTCTTTGGGTTACCTTAGTGCTAAATCCATGAGACAATGGAGTCCTTGTAATTATAAACCACATTAGTTATTATTTCCGTAACAGGATTAAGCTCTCTATCCTGTGCATTGACTTTGTTAAAAAGAAAGCCCTGGGCCTCCTGAGTGGCGCAGCGGTCTAAGGCACTGCACCGCAGTGCGTGAGGCGTCACTACAGACCCGTGTTCGATCCCAGGCAGTGTCGCAGCTGGCCGCGACTGGGAGACCCATGACGCGGGGCGTACAATTGGCCCAGCGCTGTTCGGGTTAGGGGAGGGTTTGGCTGGCTGGGATGTCCTTGTCCCATCGCACTCTAGAGACTCCTTGAGGCGGGCCGGGTGCACGCACGCTGACTTCAGTTGCCAGCTGTGGCCAATTCCTTTGTAGCTGCACTGTGGCCAATTCCTTCGCACATTGGTGCGGCTGGCTTCTTGTGAGCAGTGTGAGCAGTGTTAAGTGAGCAGTGTGTCAAGAAACAGTGCAGCTAGGCAGGGTCATGTTTCGGAGGATGCATGGCTCTCAACCTTCGAGTCCGTACGGGAGTTGCAGCGATGGGACAAGACTGTAACTACAAATTGGATATCATGAAATTGGGGAGAAAATGGGTAAATATAAGGTTTTACAAAAATAAAGAAAGCCATGGATCTGTCAAAGCCTGTCTCTGTCAATTTGTATTGACAGAGACAAGATTTCTACACAACCTAAATGTCCTACAATTGTCATTAATTGCATTATCTAAGCAGGGTTGGTGTTGATTGACAGTATGAACAAATCCAATACTCAGCATTTACTTCCTGTACTCCATTGTAGATGACGGAGGGGAGACTCTGCCAGGTCCATCTCCTTGAAGACAGGAAACTTGAGCTGCTGGTTCAGGTACAGTACAATATCTTAAATAATTTTATGAGATTATTGTAACAGTACTTTAGTTTCCTATGAATTTCAAATAATTTGGACCAAAAATGATAATTCCCTCAAATAGATAGGCCTAATGCCCTCTTCAAACAATTTCCTATTCCACAGCCCAAGCTGTTGTCCCGTGAACTGCTAGATCTGGTGTCCTCCCATTTTAACCTCAAAGAGAAGGAATACTTCGGCCTAACATTTGTTGATGACAGGTAAGACACTGCTTATTTTGTAAGTATATGGGTGTTAGAGCATACTGTGTGTGTGTGTGCGCGTGCGCATGCGTGTGTGTGTAAGTGCTTGCGTGCGCTCAGTGGTGGTCGTGGCTGTTTAAGATTAGGGAGGACAATGAAACATTTAATGAGCATGGTCTTATTTCTATTACAGCATATTGGATGACTGTCATTCATATTCCATTCACAATGTAACATTGATAGGTTTAGGCTACTACATGATACCACATTTTTCCCTATACCCATCATGAGGTTGCTACAAACTAGCCTATGAATGAAAGTTTATAACGTAGGTGCACATGTCGAGAGACAAATTTGAGTAATCAAGGTGACAGACAGGGACACATCAAATACCGTCATCTAGCTGATCTAGAGTGTAATCATTAGTCCAACTATCACGGCTCAGGAAAAGACCCAGATGCAGACAGTTCGAATAACGGACGTTTATTATTTAAACAGGGGGCAGGCAGGGGTTGGTAGTCCAGGGCAGAGTCCGAAAGGTACAGAGCGGCAGGCAGACTCAGGGTAAGGGCAGGCAGAATGATAAAAAAACAGGAAAACTAGAAAACGGGCTCAAGGAAACAGGAGTAAGAAAAACACGCTGGTAGGCTTGACAAGACAAACTGGCAACAGACAAACAGAGAACACAGGTATAAATGCACAGGGGATAATGGGGAAGATGGGCGTCACCTGGAGGGGGGTGGAGACAAGCACAAAGACAGCTGAAACCGATCAGGGTGTGACACCAACAGTTGCAAACGAGAGTTTCAGGTAGGTTTATCCCCGTTTCGTTCTGTGTGCTTCCTTTTAAGAAAAGTTTTTCAACAGAATCGGTGGAATGAATACACCCCTGATCACCCGCACACACAGTTCAATTTCATAGGAGCCACATACAAACAGCATCATCACTTTGCTCGCTGTATAATTCCTTCTCGCATCTAAGCGCTGTCCTCCTCTCACATTTTCCCTTCGCTTGTGGACTTCAGTGCATAACACAACAGCTGTCTGTGACCAGGCGAAAAAGCCTTTCCAAGCCAAACCTTTATATCATAACCGTTAACCGCTACACACAGCCTACATCGTTGTCACCATATTAGATAACGCCATAGTCAACATAGCTACTAGAGCTAACGCATTAGTAAACCAATTACAATCACACAGTACTGTGTACAGCAAGCAATTTAGCAGTTACACCGGCGGGCCGCGGTGGCAATAAATTAATAAAACCGAAAGCTTACCTTGACCTTGAGTTCTATTGTTGGATAGCCTTAGCTAGCTAACAAAAATAAATAGCATTCCTCTCTGTTTGAGCCTGGTGTTTGAGTAGGCTAAATTAGCTAGCTGCATTAGCTAGCTAAGTAAGTGAAAGTAAACGTTTTTAAAAAATACAATGAAATCTCTCTCTCTGGTGCTTCTCCTTAATTTTTAAAGAAATAAATTAGTTAAAAACTGTTCAACTAAATTATTTCTCTCTTTGAGTCAACTACTCACCACATTTTAGCATTGCAGTGCTAGCTAGCTGTAGATTATGCTTTCATTACTAGATTAATTCTCTGAATCTTTGATTGAGTGGAAAACATGTCAGTTCATGCTGCAAGAGCTCTGACAGGTTGGAGGACTACCTCCGGAAGTCGTCATAATTATTGTGCAAGTCTGTGAAAGGGGGTGAGAACCATGAGCCTCCTAGGTTTTGTATTGAAGTCAATGCACACAGAAAATAGCTGTCCTCCGGCTACACCATGGTGCTACCCCAGAGAGTGCTGTTGAGGCTACTGTAACCTTAATTGAAAAACAGTGTGTTTTAAATCACACGTTAATATATTGCCGAGAATATATTTAGTACGTATATGTTTTATCTATTTACATTTTTTTGTGAAATTCACTGAGTAGGATGGTCCTCCCCTTCCTCCCCCGAGGAGCCTCCACTGATAAATGTATGCTTGTATGCGTCTTACCAGTGCTGTTTGTTTACTTAACACTTTTCTTCATTGTCTCTTGCAGTGGCCAGTGTAAATACTTGCAGTTGGACCGGAGAGTTCTAGAACATGACTTTTCTAAGAGGGCTACTGGGCCTATTGCCCTCAACTTCCTGGTCAGGTAGTTATTGCACCAGGTCCATATCTGTACCACATATCTACCAGTAGGGCACTCCTGTTATTGATTTAAGATGATAATGACGGCAGTAGTTTTGTTACATTAGGGAATATCTAGTAGTGGGTGATGAGATGTCTTACTGATTATGCATGGAATATGTACTTTAGAATTCAATTCAACAAATAGTCTTTGAAACTTCTTTGTACGTATTCCTGCAGGTTTTACATCGAGAGTATAACACTGCTGAAAGACAACGCAACGGTGGAATTATTCTTCCTAAATGCAAAAGTTGCCGTCTACAATGTAAGCTACTTATCTTATTCTGCTGTGTGTTGAGATAAATGGTGATTCACCATCTCATTGTCCCTCTTTATAAACCACCAAACCTCAGTCTGACTGTGGCCGTGAGACACTGTTTTGTTGGAATGAGATGAGACAGTCAGAAAGAGTAGATTGCTGTTTAGTCCAAGATAATTCTATTTTGATGAATATGTGTTAGTCATAGGAACCGAGCTCAGATACAGACATCTGCAAAGTGTCTCAGCAGCCCATAAGTACATTAACACATTTATGATGATGCTTTATTTCTTACAGGGGGATATAGAGGTGGAAAGTGAGAATGTATTCAAATTAGCAGCAAACGCCTTGCAGGTTAGTTTCTTATTTGCTTGGGATTTGTACTGTATATTAATTGGCCACTCTAAAGCATACATCTTCTGACATGCTGTTTTTATATCAATTCAGGAAGCAAAAGGGAATTACTCAAGGTAAGGACATACATTCTAATGAGTATCGAACACAACAGCTACCTAAGCAACAAGACAACATTACACATTTAGCAAAGACTTTAAATATTGGAACTGGTTTTCCAGACAAAACAATGACAGCGAAGACAGTTATAAGAGGGAAGGCAGAGATGTTGTGTATTGTGAGGCCTGCCACGGTGTTTTGAAACCTCACAGGCCTTCGAATGAGTATCATACCACTGACAGCTCGGCCAAGGCTACTACAGTCTGCAGGGCTGCATTCTAACATCAAAGCTCTACCACCTTTAATAAAGCGTCTATTGCAGGAGCAGCACCCTCTTTACTGTCAGGGAGCATTCCGTTGGAACCATACTGTAGACAGAGAATTATGGAACACTGTGGATCTTTGTCTGCATTTACACCTGTCTCATTCCAAATTAACAGAAATTACAGGGGTTAGATTGCCAGAGAACGGAGCTTCAGTTAGTTCATTATGAAGAACCTTCCTCTGCATGTGGCCATGCACCTGGAACATGTCTGCCAATGAGGTTTCTGCACCTGTGGGTCAGGTCAGACAGTCTGACTAAATAGGGGTGATATCCTTTAGCAGCTCAATCCAAGTTGTTTGTACTTTAGAAGACCTCATTGCACTGGTTTCTCTACATAATTTCTGTATGGTAATTTGCTAACTGTTATGTACAGAATATTAGTTAAAGGCCTGGTGCAGACAAAAACGTGATTATCCTGTGTTTTATATACATTTCCACACTATGATGTTTTGGTGGGATGGAGTTTTGGCCTGCCTGGTGAAATTACCAGGTGATACATTAGTTAATAGACCAATAAGAAAGTGAGTTCCAAACCTCTCTGCCAAGAAAGCTAGTTTTCAGTGTTCCCCTCCCCACAGACCACTCCCAGACAGTCCTAGTAAAAGTCTTGCTTGAGAAATGCTCTTTGCTAAGAAGCTATTTTTGTTTCTTTTGGAGAGAAAAAATTATGAAAACAATCACAGTAAGGTACTTAACTGTTACGCAGATACTATTTGATATTGAGATAAAAACGTCTGCATTGGGCCTACAGTATATTGTATTTCACCATCCACATTCTGTTTTATCATTATTATCAGCGATGAAACCACCAGAATAGATCTGAAGAAGCTCCCAACTCTTCCCAACAAGGTGCTAAAGGAGCACCCATCACTTACATACTGGTAAAATAACCTTGAATATGATGTGCATCCTTAGTAACTTTTTAGTTTACAAAACTGCTAAATAAAAATCGTTGCAAAATAAATGTTATAGCAGACAATGATTTAGGATGTATGATGCATTCCTGAGAGGGAGGAGGGATGCAGCCCATAACTTCGAAGTTGAAGGTGTCATCATCATACATTTTTACAACATTTATTATAGTGAGGATCGAGTGATAGAGCACTACAAACAGCTGAAAGGAGTCTCCCGCGGACATGCCATAGTGCAGTGAGTATTGGAAAAACAATGATCCCTCATTCCCCTCACACACTCCTGTTTACCACAAGTCATAAGATTGAAAACATCAGGCCCTTTCTCTTTCTATCTCTTACTCCCTTTCTCGCTCTCTGTTTTCTCTCTCAAATACTCACTCGTTACTCTCTTGTCTCTTCTCCCTCTCTTTTTTCTTATCTCCCTTACTCTCTCTCTCTTTCTCACACTCTCCTTTTCTCGCAGCAATAACCCAGTTCAGTAACTGTCTGGCACCTTTAACATATCATGCTCTCATTGTCCTGCACCATCTATAATATCCCTGGCAAACCACCTTTTGGAAGTTAACGAGTGATTCGGGGATGTTACTATAACATAAAGTTATTTTATTTCAGGTATTTGACTCTAGTGGAATCCTTACCCACGTATGGTGTTCATTATTATGAAGTAAAGGTAATAATACAGTATATTGCATTATGCACACAACAACAGCTGTGTATTGCACTTATACATCCTAATAAATACAATTATAAATCAGATTTCTATAAGGGAATGGATGTATGCAGTTCAGTCATGGAACTATGCTTTTGCCTTGCAGGACAAGCAAGGTATCCCATGGTGGCTTGGGATCAGCTACAAAGGAATTGGCCAATATGATTTGCAGGACAAATTGAAACCAAGGAAGGTACAGTTATTTGTTTGTTCCCATTTGTGTTCTTCTCTACTTACAGTATGGAGGAGTACAGGATTAGTTTTGCATTAGATATTTTATTGGCAGCGTACAGCGGTTGTTTTGCAGTATAGCCTTTACAGGCATATAGGAGATTCATTTTGCAGATAAGATGTCTGCCTGCTACTGTAGTATTATACCTGACAGCGCTAGGAGCTTCAGCAGGCTGTTTGAGGAAAGATGAAAATGGCAGGGATAAAGATGCCTCCAGCACGTAGCACCATCATGGTTCACTAACCTCTCACACACATTCGTCACCTATTCATCTGATCGGGGTTAGGCCTTCAATACAGCTGAAGAAGGCCAGACTTGAATATATAATTTATAACAAATCTGTGATCAATCCCTTTTGGTAAACATTACTTTGGAGGCCTGTATTTATAATATTTCTGTCTATCACTTATAACAGAGGTATGTATGCCTGCTCAACTTTTACCAGATCAGTTAATACATGTAGATCTATTCATCATTCTGAGAGTCCTACATAAAGTGTCAAGTGTGTAACCCGCTCTTCTGGTTCCGTGGATGTTTTATATCTTGCTGTTCTCCTGGACAAACACCAAGCTTTGTGGTCTGCCTCTACATGATCACGGTGTTAAGTTAATGATCTATGTGCCTATGAGTTTGAACACGGAGAGAGAAGGAGATCTGGTTGGGCAGACATTTAGTGTTGAGGGGAGGGAGGAGGGTGTGTATGTGATGTCAAAGACAGGAAGGCAGGGTACTGGGTGTTACCCTTCAGAGTGCTGAGAGTACCTGAGGAGACATGTTGGAAGCAGAGAGGAGTTGTTTGTGTTGTTTGAGCTTGACAAAAAGGATTAGAGACAGCATTACTTTAGAAACAGGATTGTTCACTTACTGGACCTCTACTGGTAAGAGATAAAGCAACAGTTTTACATATTGGATGTTGACAATAACATTTTGTTAAATGAAAAATAACTTCATATATGATGATATCATGCTTTTTTATGATGTGATTTTTGATGGTAGCACAATTTGGGGGTTTTCTGTCCCTGATATTATGCAATAGGTACAATAGTGTTGGCAAATGTTACAGATTGGCTACAGAACTAGCTATAATAGGAGAGAGAGGTGTGGATTATAAAATCAAACCATTAGTTTGGGTCTGTAACAAGGCTGTATCTGCCTGCCTCGTGTGGCGAACCTAGACATGTTGATGAGTCATGCACCTCTGTGGATTCTTCATATCTTACTGTAAACAGTCAGCACCTGGAGGGGTTACTGAGCAATGTGATGAGCCATGGAAGCTGTTACATATTGTTATTTGTCTTTGTGGTATGCCCCTTTGTAGCAAAATGCTATTTACTCTGGACTAGCACCTGCATAATGATATAATGCTATCATAGACCTGACAGCCCTTGCCTGTTTCATGGCAGTTCAAGTTATAGTTGTGATTTAACTTACTTGATTAAAGGTTGCGGTTTGCTAGTTATTACATCATGGGATTGACTATGTGGGCATGTGTTATGACATAGCCAGGTCAGTATAAGGTCATTGTAATATATCTGTTGTGATTCATCATTACAGATGCTTATTATTTAACCATATACTTTATATGGGTACATATAAAGGTGTCATATGCAGGATTTGAGAGTTAAAGTTCAAGTAAATGTTTCACCAATCATTAATCAGTTGTTTCTCTGTGTCTCTGTGTTTACCTCCATAGCTGTATCAGTGGAAGCAACTGGAGAACTTGTATTTTCAGGAGAAGAAATTTGCTGTTGAAGTGAATGACCCTCACAGGTGAGGGCAAGTCAAACTATAAATATTTATCACAACTGCATTTCCTAGACAACTAAAGAAGCTCTTCTTCCTGAGCCTAATGTATTACCTCTAAACAGGCGGGCAGTGACCAAGCGTACATTCGGCCAGACCGGCTTGGTCATCCACACATGGTACGCCAGCCATTCACTGATCAAAACCATCTGGGTCATGGCCATCAGTCAGCACCAGTTTTACTTGGACAGGAAGCAAAGCAAGGTACATATGTCATATTATCTCTTTTTAGTCCTGACCTAATCAGTGTACCTGTGTTCTGTACCTTCATGCGTCCCTAAATTAATAAATGTATTCATGTAGGATTAAATGCTGATATTTACATGTAGACAGTGTAGGTTTGTAGTATGTATTCACCCCATAAATCCCTAATCCAACAGGGTAAAATAACTGCAGCTAAAAGTTTGGGTGATATTGCCATCGATCTAACAGAGCATGGAGGAGGAACCAAGATAACCAGACTAGGAGATAACCTAAAGCACAATCTCGTTATGGCTAGCACTGGTAGCCTGGCGTCAACAGGTAGGTCAGCATTCTGGTAGCTCAAAGTCTCTATTTAGCTAAGTGTTTCTCTTTTGAAATACCTGTATAAAGGGCTAGGAAAAATATACCCTTATTTGTATGCACTTTGTGTTAGAAAAAGTACAGCCAAATCTTACACATAGGCCTACGGTACATTTATAGTGTAAACAATGTCACCACTACAGGGTCTGCCGATTCAACGGTGGACGAAGAGCAGAGAAAGGAGAAGATCTCTGAGCTAAAGAAGAAGGAACAAGAGATCCAAGACGTCTTGACCCAGAAAACAAAGGAGCTGAAGAAAATCTGCTTGCTGGAGGCGGTGAGAGACCCATTTTTCTCTTAGACAATTACATTTACATTACATTTAAGTCATTACTTACATTGATTTTTGGAGGTGCCAGGCTGATACACTTCAGCAATTAATTTCAGTCAGGGTCAGTCAGTGAAACACCAGCCAAGCTACTGTACAAATTGCTTTAGTTTGGGCAATTGAGACTATTGGAGTGAAACACTGTGTAACTGTACGAGCCTGTGTGCCACAGAGAGTGTCTGTTTTGTGTTCTCACGTTGTTTTCTGTAAAGCTAACTGACCTGGATGTTTTGTTGTGTGTTTCCAGGAGCTCACGGGCAAACTGCCAAAAGAGTATCCCTTGTTTGCAGGCGAGAGACCTCATGTCAGACGACGCGTTGGAACGACCTTCAAACTGGATGACCTCTTCCCATACAACGAGGTCTGTATTGAAACTGCACTGTTCAGTATATGACATGTATTTTGCTAACTAATCTTGGAACTTAGAACCAAATCTCACATTCATGTGTAGCACATGGGGATGTGTGGAATTTACTCTTCAGCCTGAAGTGCCGCCACTTGCGCTGCCGAATTATTAACTTTTCGGTGGTGCCGAACTGATAATACGCTTCAGGAGGGCGGTCATGTGTGCTAGCAAGGCAGAGGTCCTGTGTTCCAGCCTTTGTGTGAGCCCAATCAGGAAGCGGTACCTGCTAAGCAAGCAGTGTGACGTCCGTTGTACAAGTTGGCCTTGTTAAGTTTGTAACAAGACTAATATTTTGCAGAATATGACATAACATGAATTCCAGGAATTCCTCAGGGATTTGAACTTGGGGTTTTAGGATATTACTGTAAGCAGAGAAACACATGTACTGTACACTGAAAAAAATAATTGTGTTATGAATGGAATGTGATGAAGTTAGGATCATGTCCTGTCCTGTTTCGTATGGATAACGTGTTGATGAGTTGCCAGATGCATTTCCCAATACAGGCACATACTGCAAAATATTATGTTGCTGATATGACTACATTATACTGTAATTTACAATTGGATATTGCATGTAAAGTGCTCAGTGGATATTGAAATGGATCTGCCATTCTCTGCTGTAATAATGTCTATAATGTCTGTACTCTGATCTTTAGGACCCTTATCTGAGGAACCTGGAGAGCAGGTTTGCTCTGCAGCAGAAGATCGTAGAAGCAGCTAAGAAGCTGGCCTCAGAGGCAGAGCTCTGTAAGACGGTGAAGAGGAAGAGGAGGAGGAACTGTCAGGACGCCATGAGGAAACTGCAGCAGGTTGAAGACGAGATGAACCAGTACAGAATCAAGAAAGGCAAGAAGCCTACCCAAAGAGCCTCTGTGATTATCGCAGGTACTGGAGATAAAGATCGACAAACACATGCACTTACATTCCACAATATGACTTTATACATTTGTACTGTAATCTGTAGCCTATAATATACTTTCTTTCTTCTTCCCGAGATGAATTTATCCGTTTAGAGACCAGCTCCCTGTCAGATAGTCAGATTCTGGATGACGGTGAGTGGGACACAGAGTTCAGTCATACAGTAGCTACCTGACCTTTGTTGCACAGCTGCTTTACCAATCCCATCTGATCATGAGTTTTGTATTTTGGTCCAGATGACTCTGATGGTGCTCAGAGGCCCCGGTCACGGTCTGTCCAGTGCTCCCCTCAGCTCAGCCCCGCGCACTCCCTAGATCACCACAACAACAAGAGTCTCAACAGGTTAGCGTTTGACGGCCAGGATGCTTCACACCACTACCACCCCAGAGAGGTGTCATCCGCACACAGCAGCCCCTACAAAACCTTACCCAGACCTCCACGGGACGCACGCAGCATGCCCTCCACCCCCGTTATGACCCGCAACGCCTACAGCAGCAGCCAGCTCAGGTGAGACCCTCCACCACCCCTCAGACCATGCCTAGCCAAACCCTTACCCTCTCACCCCGACCCTGAACATTTAACCTATACTCTCCTACCTTACCTGCATCCCACCGTTTAACAGAAAACAATGGTAATTTAGTATTCTGTACATCTGGATTTCTTAACCATAGTATTTGCTTATTTTTTGTGTGTGACTTTTGCAGGTCAGATGGGAACTCTCAGTCCTTCAGGCACCGCAGTGGGAGTCTGGAGTCACAGCAACGGCTATTAAAGGATACTGACTCAGAGAAGCCAGTGTTTACCCAGTCCCCTGCCAGCAGGAACAACAGCACAGAAGCCCTGGGGGACTGCTCCTCCTACACCAGCCAGCCCAGCTTGGACTACGCAGGCAATCCCCACTACTGCACCCTGGACTCTCGGACCCGCAACCATCAGCTGCACAGGAGGGTGGAGGTCTACGGTAATACAGGCAGTATGCCCAATTTGGTCCAGAACCATATCGGCTTTAGTGAAACTTACGAGCCCCAGGCACACTACGCGCCAACTGCTTACTACGTGGCAGGCTACCCCTGTCCAGACATGGAGCCCTACTCCAACGGTGCTTACGTCTATGAGAACGAGATGGAGGGCCACTACAATGTCAACCCCTCCTACCAAGTCCACAATTACGGACACGAGCGATACAGGACCTATAGTAGTGATCGGGCGGACAGCCTTGCTCAGAACCCCTACGCTACCATGAGATTGCCCCGGACCAGACATGGACCCCGCAATGAGCCCTTACAGAAGAACATGCAGAAGGCCATGGTGGCTGAGCACCTGAGAGGATGGTACCACCGCAGCGGGGGCCACATAGAGGCAGGTAGAGGTCTGGCTGGGTATGACTACAATAACGGCTCTCAGCTCAGCCTTGGATACCAGACCATGCCAGCCCCCTTCAGCCACTCCAGCCGAACCACCTCCTACTCCTCAGGTAGGGGTTGATCATGCTTCTCATCATACTGCAACAGGTCACCTCAGAAACCATACTCTGTCTGTTCACCCTCAGTAACAGAGGGACATGTTTTTTTCTGATTAATACAATTCATACATTCCTAACATACTGTATGAAAATATTATTCTGTATTGATTGTTAGGATTAGGGTGTCATTCACTGAGACTCCCCTTTATGTTTCTGTCTTTAGTGCAACTAAAAAGTGTTCTCTTTCTAGTATCCTCATCCACCAGCACAGGAAACTGGCGCAGCCAGCTAACTGTGGGTCTAACAGACAATGATAACATGGCAGAGTCACCACAGCACCATCACCCATGGCACCTACAACCGGAGCCCCACCCATATCAGGTGAGTACCTACCACAGCTCCACACCTACATGTAGTCATCTATATATCCCATATGATTTTAGAGGAAATAGTAGCACTAATTGTGTGACCTAAACTAAGGGAAATAAAATGTTTCAATCAAGACCAGTCTTATGAGGGTTATTTAGCCAGCAGCATACCACCCTGCAGCCACTGCTGGCTTGTCTCTAAAGCTAAGCAGGGTTGGTCCCTGGATGGGGGGGTCCCTGGATGGGAGACCAGATGCTGCTGGAAGTGGTGTTAGAGGGCCAGTAGGAGGCACTCTTTCCCCTGGTCAAAATAAAACATCTCAATTCCAAAGGGCAGTGATTGGAGACATTGCCCTGTGTAGGGGTGGGATGTTAAACAGGTGGTCTGACTGTGGTTACTAAAGATCTCATGGCACCTATCATAAGAGTAGGGGTGTCTTGGCTAAATTCCTAATCTGGTGCTCATACCATCATGGCCACCTAATCATCCCCAGTTTCCAATTGATTCATTCATCTTCCCTGTAACTATGCCCAAGATTGAAGCTGTAAATGAGAATGTGTTACTTACCAGGTAAAAACATTTTCCTTCTCCCTATGCACAATGGCAGTTATTCTTGTGGATGTCATCTCTGTTGACTCTGTGTTTGCCCGTAACGACATTGAGCCTCAGGACCATCCTAGCGTTCGTTGTCACCGCCGCTATCCTTCCACCTGCTCGTAATACTCCTGCATCCTCTCCTCCACCTTCATCCTGTTCCTCATGATTGGACAGGTCATTTTGGCTGTCAGATAGATAAGGATAACATTTTAAAGTCTATGAACAGTCTTTGATAGTAAGTGACATCAGTGTGTTTGGCCTGTTGGTGTGAAACTAAACCCCAGTAACGAAGCAGTCTCTAATGAGTGTTGGTGTGTTCTTTGTGAACTGGTGATTTTTCACTTTCTTCCTATCTTGCTCTCCTTTCACGATCTGTCCATCCTCAAGTACATAGATTTCCCCCAGAATGCAATGTGTTGAAGAGGTCTGATACGATGCCGGTAGAGTCAGTAGAGATGTTTGGTGCTGTGGCCAATAGCACTGAGGAAGACTATTAGGCAGCCATTCAAACACAGAAGGGTGAGATGCAAATAGGCTGTGGTAATCCATTTCCATCAGTGCCACTGTTTTCAGTTTCCATCTGCGTCTCATCATTTGTCATATTGATCAATATAGTGTAGCTCATTTAGTGGCATGAAAATCAAGGTGAAATCAATATGTAGACCATCCATTAAATTTACAGCCAGAGCAGTGGTAACACATTCTGCCAAGGCCCAACCCAGATACTTCTAGCTCATGGATGACCATGCCTTACCCGCTCGATCAAAGATTTTGCCAAATTATCTTGGTCTATTAGCAGGCTCACAAATTCAGTATGGCTGCATCCCACTGGGAAAACAGATTGAATCAATGTTTGTCAAGTTGTCTAGGTGTTATAATTATTTCAGCTCTGCCCAAACTTGAAAACGGCTTGCTCAACATGTGAAGGATGCAAAGGGACAACTCAATTCCTTTTTAGTGTTTTATTATGGTTTTGATGCCATTTGTTGAATATGTTTTAACAGTTGATTTGTTGAATAGAGTAGTTGAATGACAGAGGAATAAGGAATAGGAAGATAACCTTAAACAGAGAATAAACTTGCATTATTTTACACAATAAACAATGCATGACACAGCAACAAAGCATGGCTTTGAATAAAGTAAACGTTTAAACAATTTAATCTAGCACTTCAAGCAATTACTTCTGCAGTCAGAAAATATCCACAAAAAAAGAAGTCACCACTCCTACCAGAGTTAAACATTTAAATTGTGCTAAGCACTGGATGCAACATAATAAATAATTCCAAACATTACATACCAGTTGCGTCTTTAGGGTTGAACAATGAGCTGTTTGTATGTTGAGGACCCAAGCAAAGCTAAGCCCAAACATTTTATACCCATGCTTATCTGCCAGGTGCGCATGTAAAAGTAGTCCCTCCAGAAATCCTGGCTAAATTTTTTAGTTCCACCCGTGTTTTTGGGTTATCTGCCCTCTTGAGGCCTGGAGTTCTTTAAAGGAAGAGCTGCCATTGTGCTCATGTTTTGAGTGTTCTGTTTTTTGACGCAACAATGTTGTTTCCATTTCAACAAAATAATGAAATGTGATGATGTTGAATCATCATGGAAAACTGATTGGATTTTCAAAATGTAAGGGAATTTAGCATTTTTTTCACCCAACTTTTAACCTAAATCCAGTGACATGGTGAAATGTTTTGTTGATTTCACATTGAATTCACATTAGTTGACAACTCAAACATTTAAATCAAAACTAGACGTTGAACTGACGTCTGTGCCCAGTAAAATGTGAAGCAAATGTTACATTACATCCTGTAGCTAGAAACCCCACTTTCACATTGTCTACCTTCACATACACAGTTTACACACCACATCCTCCACATACTGTACCTCATAGCACCAGTAGTAGAATTCACCTACTTTCGCTTGCCTCTCATTAGTGTAAATTGTGATCCATATTAAGTGGAAAGTTCTAATTTCACATTTTACATTCCTTATATTATTGCATGGCATGCTTGACAAGACAGTAGGTCGTTTGCTTTTGTTAAACATCCTTCTTTCTAAAAACATATTTTTTCATGGTGTTTATCTTTGGTTTGTTCTGTTCCATTTTCATGCCTGTACAGTAGATTATAATCTCAGCTGTTGCAGCATGCAGGGGGTTTCATGCAGTAAATCAAATCAAATTTATTTGTCACATACACATGGTTAGCAGATGTTAATGCGAGTGTAGCGAAATGCTTGTGCTTCTAGTTCCGACAATGCAGTAATAACCAACAAGTAATCTAACCTAACAATTCCACAACTACTACCTTATACACACAAGTGTAAAGGGATAAAGAATATGTACATAAAGATATATGAATGAGTGATGGTACAGAACGGCATAGGCAGGATGCAGTAGATGGTATAGTGTACAGTCTATACATATGAGATGAGTAATGTAGGGTATGTAAACATAAAGTGGCATAGTTTAAAGTGGCTAGTGATACATGTATTACATAAAGATGGCAAGATGCAGTGGATGATATACAGTACAGTATATACATATACATATGAGATGAGTAATGTAGGGTATGTAAACATTATATTAAGTGGCATTGTTTAAAGTGGCTAGTGATACATTTTTACATAATTTCCATCAATTCCCATTATTAAAGTGGCTGGAGTTGAGTCAGTATGTTGGCAGCGGCCACTAAATGTTAGTGGTGGCTGTTTAACAGTCTGATGGCCTTGAGATAGAAGCTGTTTTTCAGTCTCTCGGTCCCTGCTTTGATGCACCTGTACTGACCTCGCCTTCTGGATGATAGCGGGGTGAACAGGCAGTGGCTCGGGTGGTTGTTGTCCTTGATGATCTTTATGGCCTTCCTGTGACATCGGGTGGTATAGGTGTCCTGGAGGGCAGGTAGTTTGCCCCCGGTGATGTGTTGTGCAGACCTCACTACCCTCTGGAGAGCCTTACGGTTGTGGGCGGAGCAGTTGCCGTACCAGGCGTTGATAGAGCCCGACAGGATGCTCTCGATTGTGCATCTGTAGAAGTTTGTGAGTGCTTTTGGTGACAAGCCGAATTTCTTCAGCCTCCTGAGGTTGAAGAGGCGCTGCTGCGCCTTCTTCACAACGCTGTCTGTGTGGGTGGACCAATTCAGTTTGTCCGTGATGTGTACACCGAGGAACTTAAAACTTTCCACCTTCTCCACTACTGCCCCGTCGATGTGGATAGGGGGGTGCTTCCTCTGCTGTTTCCTGAAGTCCACAATCATCTCCTTTGTTTTGTTGACGTTGAGTGTGAGGTTCTTTTCCTGACACCACACTCCGAGGGCCCTCACCTCCTCCCTGTAGGCCGTCTCGTCGTTGTTGGTAATCAATATTACCAACAATAATATGTAATATGCTATCCTAAAGTATGGGAGCCTTTTATATTGACCTTGACTCAAATGTGTATGTTTTCATATCTTCATTACAGGAGAATATACATGGATGGAAATTACATGAGCATCCACTGAAGTTAAGAGGACTGGAATGAAATCTGTCACAATGACCCTGACACTGGAAGCACAGACCTCTGGAAGGATGCCAACTAACCAATCTGTATACATACTATGAAGCTTGAGAATGACTCTCCCATGTGCCTTGGATTGGATGGAGATTGATATTATTCAGGAAGACATGGATGTGGTGATGGCACAAATGCAAAGTTTTGCTGATCTGGAAAAGCAGCTTCATCATTGTGAATTTCAAACCCTGGGATATCTTTGACCCAAATATATTGAACCTATTGTATTATGTCATTATACATATTGTAAATCAACTTTAATATCTTTGTAAAACATTTAGGTATACATTTTGGAGTTATTATTCACAAAATGTGATAACAAAATAATAAACTAAACCTTCTTTAGTCCCAGGTTATCAATCCATGGACTGACACTCTCTCCTCTCCCAAGTATGAATCTGAATGTACATGTTTATAGATTATTATTATTTGTGAATGTGTTATTGTGGTGTAAATTGCTTGCATGTGGAGAACATAAACTTTTGATAAGTAGGTTTTTGTATTATGTAAAAAGATATGTTTTTGAACTGGATAACCCTCAAATAATATTCCTTTATTTGTTTCTCTACATATTTCTACATTGTCCATGTATTGTTTGTCTTCTCCTACTCTGAGTGAATATCTCCCATTTGGATTTGGGACATTAATAAAAACCAGTGTGAGACTTTATTTGTAGTGTGACTTCTTTAGCCCTGTGTGTGATAAACAAGACTTTCTCAATTACATGCTACAGGGGGTCATACTGATAACAGGACATTCCCATTGAGTATAACAACAACCCTCTACATATCAGATATTCTCATTTATATCAGCTGTTCATTGTTGTGCTTTAGGGAGATATTATTACATTTTTCAGGGAACTCTGGGGGATTGGGCGGAGCCCTCTACGCAGTGGACCCTAGGATTCCTTCCCAGGCCTGTAAAAAAACAATTCACCTGTTACTGTCTATCTCCCCCTCTTCCTGTTTCCCAATCAACTGCCATGCTGAAAGATCATGAAGCCTGTTTAGCTGACTCAAGCTGCTGAAAAAGGAATATGTTAGTATGTCTCCCCTGACCCTCTTCCACCATAAATATTTTCCATGTGATCCTATGTGTTAATTTTAGACTTTGTCTGAGGCGTGAGCGGGCCATTTACCAGCTAGAGACAGAGCCAGTAGCACTGTCCACTCGGCTCTAGAACTGTTCAGCCATTGTGGATATACTTATTACACTTTAGGTTGATTGACAAACAGTTTATTTTGTCAAACGACTTCTAGATGGATATGTCCAACCAAAGGGACCGGAACATGGAGAACATAAATTAGGAAGACATTGATGAAGATGATATCCTGGCTAGCTTGTCTCCTGAGGATCTTCAAGAACTCCAGAAAGAGATGGATGTTTTAGCTCCAGACGAGAGAGTACCGCTTGGTCAGAGACAGAAGGACCAGCAGAAAGAAAAGCCATCCGCAGACTCTGATGATGAAGACATCGATGAAAATTACATCCTGGCAAACTTGTCTCCTGAGGAGCTGAAAGAGCTCCAGAAAGAGATGGACGTTATAGCCCCAGATGAGAGGGTACCTGTGGATCAGAGGCAGAAGAGCCAGACAGAGAAGGTGCCCACAGGCTCGTTTGATCACAGGGGCCTGGTGGATTATCTATACTGGGAGAAGGAGTCAAAACGCATGCTGGAGGAGGAAAGGGTCCCGGTCACTCTACTGCCCAATAAGGTAAGGGACTACATAACCAATGGTCAACATACCGTAGATATAGCCTTCAAATAGGGTGGCTGGTAGCCTAGTGGTTAGAGCATTGGGCCAGAAATCAAAAGATTGCTGGTTTGAATACCTGAGTAGACAAGGTGAAGAATCTGTTGATGTGCCCTTGAGCAAGGCACTTAACCCTAATTTTCTCCAGGAGCGCCGTACTACTATGGCTGACCCTGTAAAACAATACATTTCACTGCACCTATCTGGTGAAACATCTTAATATATCATACTCTATACCACTTTAATTATTATAACATTATAAACAAACATAATTAACTGACTGACTGTATGTTCTACAAGGCTAAGTTTATTAAATTATTGTACTACTTGTCTTCATCAGAAAACCATGGAAGAGGATGCTGAAAAGAAAGAAAACACTGAACACATGGAAATTGTGTATGAGGTGCAAGAAGAAGACATTGAGGTGGAAGCTACAGATGGTGTTGAAGGAGAGGAAATGATAGTGGAGGAAGAGGATGAGGATAGAAAGAACATAAACTATGAAAGGGTCATAGAAAAACATGAACATCCAGTGAATAAACATTTAAATGAGTCATTGGATGACAATAGCACAAACACTGTATACACTACCAGTCCCTTGCAGCCCCCTCCAGAGTTCACCAACAAGAAAGAGGAGAAAGAGACTGAGAGCAGAGAGCAAAAAAGGAGCACATCACAAATATCTGAGAAAGTAGAAATGAACACCACAGAGACTCCTGAAGGAACAGAGATGACTCCAGAGGAGAAGAGGGCCTGTTTTGTCCCAGAGAAAGAGGTGAGAGTAATAAACAAGCTAAGTATTCCATCGCTGGCCCTTGGCGGGGGCCTTGGTGGCCTTGGTGGGGCCAAGAAGACATCAAGACCCTCAGGGAATGAGACACACCTGGACACCACCCTGGATAAGATATGCCACAACAACCCCACTATCACAAATGTAAACCTGAACAACATAGAAAACATTCCCAAAGAAATGCTTGTAGAATATGTCAATGCCTTGAAGAAGAACAAACACGTCAAAACCTTCAGCATAGCCAACACCGGTGCAGACGAAAACATTGCCTTCACCCTGGCCAACATGCTGAGAGAGAACCGTAGCATCACCACACTGAACATAGAGTCTAACTTCATAACAGGGAAGGGCATCATTGCCATTATCCGCTGCCTCACTAAGCTCCGCTTCCACAACCAGAGACACATGCTGGGCCACCACGCGGAGATGGAGGTGTCGCTCAAGGCCAACAATACCCTCCTGAAGATGGGCTACCACTTTGAGCAGGCAGGGCCTAGGATGGTGGTGACTAACCTACTGACCAGGAACCTGGACCGCCAGAGACAACAGAGGAACGAGGAGCAGAGCAAGCAGCAGAAGCAGGAGCAGAAGGAGGTGTTTGAGATGTATGAACGGGCTCTGAACCTGCCCCCAGGGCTGCTGGCGATGCTTGGCTACGTTCCTCCCGAAATAGCGGCCCTCATGCCGCAGCTGCCCAAGGATCCACAGGGTCCCATGGAACCCAAACCAGAGACCTTCTCCCGAGTCAAGCAGTCCAACACTTCTCCACAGTATCAACACAAGCAGCTTTACCACACTCCACAGCGCAACCCCATTCCACAACAGCCCCCCCAGCATGGACTCGTCTGGTAACCCTCTAAGAGACATCCAGCTGAAGAGGACCCCCAAAAAGCGTGACCCTTTTCTGGATCTGGACCCAAGGGACGACAGGAGAGCAGAGAGGCTGAACGTCCAGCTCAGGAACACAACAGGAAAACAGAGGGGTACAGGCGTTGATGAGATGGTAGAACTGAAGTCCACTCTGAAAGATGTGATGAAGACATTAAAGCCTGTTCCTCGGAGGCGGCAGCCACCCAAGGTGGATGTGACGCCCCGCGATGAACTGCTTAACGAGATCAAAAAGAGCAATGTGGCCTATCTCAAAGCCGTGAGTACAACTGATGATTCTCAGATTAGCACAGGGTCACTAACAGACATATTGTTCGCAAACTTGATCTGACCAGCCTTCACAGTGTTTAGTCAGATGTCAGAAGTTGTCTGATTATTGCTTAAAACATTTTTTTGCAATATAAACTCAGCAAAAAAATAAACTTCCCTGTTTCAGGACCCTGTCTTTCAAAGATAATTCGTAAAAATCTAAATTACTTAACAGATCTTCATTGTAAAGGGTTTAAACACTGTTTCCCATGCTTGCTCAATGAACCATAAACAATTAATGAACATGCACCTGTGGAACGGTCGTTAAGACACTAACAGCTTACAGACGGTAGGCAATTAAGGTCACAGTTATGAAAACTTAGGACTAAAGAGGCATTTCTACTGACTCTGAAAAACACCAAAAGAAAGATGCCCAGGGTCCCTGCTCATCTGCGTGAACGTGCCTTGGGCATGCTGCAAGGAGGCATGAGGACTGCAGATGTGCCCCAGGGCAATAAATTGCAATGTCCGTACTGTGAGACGCCTAAGACAGCGCTACACGGAAACAGGACGGACAGCTGATCATCCTCTCAGTGGCAGACCACGTGTAACAACACCTGCACAGGATCGGTACATCCGAACATCACACCTGCGGGACAGGTACAGGATGGCAACAACAACTGCCCGAGTTACACCAGGAACGCACAATCCCTCCATCAGTGCTCAGACTGTCCGCAGTAGGCTGAGAGAGGCTGGACTGAGGGCTTGTAGGCCTGTTGTAAGGCAGGTCCTCACCAGACATCACCGGCAACAACGTTGCCTACGGGCACAAACCCACCGTTGCTGGACCAGACAGGACTGGCAAAAAGTGCTCTTCCCTGACGAGTCACGGTTTTGTCTCACCAGGGGGGATGGTCGGATTCGCGTTTATCGTCGAAGGAATGAGCTTTACACCGAGGCCTGTACTCTGGAGCGGGATCGATTTTGAGATGGAGGGTCCGTCATGGTCTGGAGCGGTGTGTCACAGCATCATCGGACTGAGCTTGTTGTCATTGCAGGCAATCTAAACACTGTGCGTTACAGGGAAGACATCCTCCTCCATCATGTGGTACCCTTGCTGCAGGCTCATCCTGACATGACCCTCCAGCATGACAATGCCACCAGCCATACTGCTCGTTCTGTGCGTGATTTCCTGCAAGAGAGGAATGTCAGAGTTCTGCCATGGCCAGCGAAGAGCCCGGAACTCAATTCCATTGAGCACGTCTGGGACCTGTTGGATCGAAGGGTGAGGGCTAGGGCCATTCCCTCCAGAAATGTCTGGGATCTTGCAGGTGCCTTGGTGGAAGAGTGGGGTAACATCTCACAGCAAGAACTGGCAAATCTGGTGCAGTCCATGAGGAGGAGATGCACTGCAGTATTTAATGCAGCTGGTGGCCAGACCAGATACTGACTGTCACTTTTGATTTTGACCCCCCCTTTGTTCAGGGACACATTATTCAATTTCTGTTCGTCACATGTCTGTGGAACTTCTTCAGTTTATGTCTCAGCTGTTGAATCTTGTTATGTTCATACAAATATTTACACATGTTAAGTTTGCTGAAAATAAACGCAGTTGACAATGAGAGGATGTTTCTTTTTTTGCTGAGTTTATGTATTGTGGAACACTCTTGAATTGGAGAAACTTAGTCCAATCAAGCTTGTTAGCTTTAACCCATATTAGACACACGCTAGCAAATATGTACACCAGATTTATAGTGTGAAATTCAAATAATGTGATATATCTGTGTATCCTCCACTGCCAATCAAAGCTCTCTCACAGCTGTTTCTTTGTATAATGTATTACTCCTACAGGTGCCGCTCCCCAAAGAATTGGAATGAAGAGAAACCAGTCTCTTCAATCTCTGAGGAATTTACAACACCAGGCTGTGTTTGTTCAACATGATGTGTTTAATGTCTTCCACTTGTAACAATAGTCTGCTTCCCCTTGTAACAATAGTCAGTTCTCATGGTCAGGCAGAACAAGTTCTGTTCTTTGAGGTTTGGAGGAACTTTTATGGTATTTGGATATGAGCCTACAGCTGGAAAATGCACAATGAAGTCTCAATGAAGAATGTCTAAGAAAACATTTGTTTGTGTAAAATTCCATGACTTTGTACAGCCCCAAGTCCATAGTACATCCTCTACTGATGACTTGGATCTTTCATATATGGGTTTTTAAAACCACTATGGTGTCTAACTACCAACTTTGCAATATTGATATAGCTGAACACCATATACAGAATATACAGTATATGGAGGAACCATGAAAAAAAAACGTTTTAGTACTGGATTCAATCCGTATTACAAAAGATCTACGTCAAAATGTAAAGTTAATTTCCGATTGACCCGACATATGCAGCCTTCACCGTGAATGCAGTCTCCGCGAACACAAGAACATTGCCTTTCGGGGCTCTATTCAATCCGTATTGCTGAAGGTCAGCATTACAGCGTGATTGAAATTTAAAGGCAATGTTCCCGCGTTAGCAGAGACTGCATTCACGGTAAACGCTGCATATGTCAGCTCAATAGTAAATTATCTTAACATTTTGATTGCGCAATCTGTAACGCTTTAGCAATACAGGTTGAATCAAACCCTAAATTTCAATGAGCTATAATGTGGATCTTCCATGATACTTTGGCGATACGGTTGAATCCAGCCCTTAGTCTTTTACTGTGTAAAACAGTGTGGATCAGTGGTTCAGGGACTGGATTAATAACTGTATTGACATAAAAAATCAGTGTACATACAAAATGTTTCGGATGTCAATCTTTCCTTCATTAACATACATTTGTATGATCTTACAGTTGCGTCAAAAAATACTGGTACCCTTGCACTTTTCTTAAATAATTCCCTATTTCTTCTAAGTTGAAATTGAAAATAACTCTCCACACCTTGTTATTGGATTTTCAACATTTCAGAACCAATTTTATTTTTGTAAAATGTTTTTTTATTTTAATTCAAAAAATAAAGACAAATGGCATGGACACAATTATTGGCACCCCGGGACTAGTACTTGGTTGCACCGCCTTTGGCCAAGATAACTGCCAACAAATGCTTCTTGTAGCCATCAATGAGCTTGCTGCACCTTTCTACTGGCAATTTGTCCCACTCTTCAGCAGCAAACTGTTCTAATTCTTCAATGTTAGAGGGGTGCCCTCCACCAACTGCTGTTTTCAGATCTTGCCATTGGTTATGGATGTGATTCAGATCTAGTCTCTTCACTGGCCACCCCAGAACAGTCCAGTGTTTCTTCTTGAACCACTCCAGGGTGCTTTTGATGTGTGTTTTGGGTCGTTGTTTTTCTGGAAGACCCACAACCTTCAACAGAGACACTGGGTTGAACATTGGACTACAAAACACCTTGATAGTCTGGTGATTTCATGATGTCTTGCACACATTCAAGGCCCCCAGTACCAGAGGCAGCAAAGCAACCCCACAGCAGGACAACGACCCCAAACACACGTCAAAAAGCACCCAGGAATGATTCAATAAGAGATGCTGGACTGTTCTGGAGTGGCCAGCTAAGAGTACAGATCTGAATCCCATCCAAAACGCATGGCGAGATCTGAAAGCAACAGTTGGTGGAGGGCATCAGGGCATCACTGAAACACAAATATTTACACATGTTAAGTTTGCTGAAAATAAACACAGTTGACAGTTAGAGGACGTTTCTTTTTTTGCTGAGGTTATATATAAAACACAGGAAATCATGTTTTTGACTGCACTGGGCCTTTCATTCTGGGATCTGTATAGCGTCTTAAAATCTATTTAATCGTTTTATATGAATTACCAATGGTGAGCCCTGGAATTGGATCAATTGGATTGGCATTTTTAATATGACAAAAAAATATCTCCAAACATCTGGAAAATACAGGAAAATACAATCAGAACCCCTATTTTCAACTACACAACAAAAATACACCAAACATTCATAATGTGTGTAATATTTAATAGTACAGAGGTAACATTCTTGCACTAATCATTTTTCCATCAATACTTCGGTGCCTTACCCTGTCCTTTCTGTAATGCAAACATTTGTTTTCTGCATGCTTTATGCTGAATACACAAGTACAGAAGATTTAGTGATACATGGAAGCACAACTTTAAAATATACAACATGACTACTTCAATTAATAAAGCTGCATTTGCCATTCATTTTCCCATATTGCATAACTATGATCTGATAATGTTCATCTCAAGCCCAACCCACAGGGTCTGAAGTAACAAGAGGGACATTATTGCTACTTGTCAATAAGCAGTCACTGGTCCAGTGAACATAAGGGGGAGCCCAGCGACACCAGTTCAGCTTAAGAGGAAATACAGCGATGGTTATTCTTCTGAGGCAGCAAATAAATTGGTTCTGATTGATTAAATGCTTTGATATCTTTAAAAAAAGATCATTCAAAATGCTACGCTACTGAACACAATTGGTTTAACATGCAATAGTTATTGCATTCTGGCATTCAGCTTTTTTTGTTGTTGACATTGTACACGCACGCTCAAAAGTCAAATGTGCCTGGATACATATTGCAATTACATAATGACATGTGCATTGTGTGTTTATTTGAATGGACACACAATATACACAGGAACGCTCATGCCTCATTTAATTGTGCCAAGTGCCTTCCCCCTAACATCTGATCCATACACGACAGTACAAATCTTTCTGAAATGCTCCAAAGAAAATCAGGGACTGTGACACAAAATGTACAAAGGTGTTTCAATATAACAAAACAAATGGAGTGAGAATGATAAATAGGGGGAATGCGACACCACTGACATTATATGGGGTACAAATCAACACACTTGATTTTGGTGTTAAAGGAAAAAGCAAACCATGTTGAATTTAATCAGAATGAGGGTGCGGGTGCCATTTTGGCTCTCTCCCCTCAATCCTTGTTTAGCTTTGACTCCAGGAAGTCCTGGATCTTGTTGATCTTCTCCTCCTGTTGGTCTAGCAGATCCAGGATGATGCCCATCGGGGACTTTTTCATGCCCACTCCCTCCATCTTATTCTCCAGTCGGTTCTTCATGTTGCGCAGCCTCAGAGACGCATGAACCAGGATCACTATAGGGAAGAAAGGCAGGATTAGTTTCCTACCCGTTCAGGATGTGCTATCCTCAATGGAGATTCCCATGGTAGCATGTTCCCATTTTGTCAGCTGGAAACATGTTGTAAAAGTGCACACGTGTGCCTTACTCTTACACAGCTTCAACTGAGAAGGATAATTATTTTCCAGGTATGTTATTATGAAATACAATTGACTAACGGGTTAAGGAGAGGCATCTTTACTTCCCTCGTCAGAGATGCTGACTGCATGATGTAAGCCAGTAAATGTAGTGGAGTCTATAGTACAGACAGTACATAGCAACCACGTCGGCAGCCACAGGACAGCCCTCTTGGGATAGCCTGTGTCACATACTGACTGCCTCCTGTTTTTCCACCACAATGTTACAGTTGTTGCCTGTACTTTTCTCAGAACCACCAATTGCCCTAAACATTGTGTTCTGTACTGTGTATTTCAGACTGTAGCAGTTTGTCTAGGCCAGCATTTCACAACTCCAGTCTACTCCAACACCATAAACTTTTGTTGTAGCTCCGGACAAACTCACCTGAATCAACTTAACGAGGGCTTGATGATTAGTTGAATAAGGTGTGCTCGTCCAGGGCTACAATTAAAATATGTACTGTTTGGGGTACTCGAGGACTGGAATTAGGAAACACTGGTCTAGGCTATTTATTTTCAAAACAGTGGCACATGCATTCTCCATATTGAACCCATAAAATCAGTGAGAGTAGTTAAATAAAGGGTAAATAAAAAAATCTGTTTGCTCCATCTTCTGAGACTCATCCCCCATGTTTGCACCTACCCCATTCATAGACGCTAACTGCTTTAGCATCTATTGACGATAGTATCTGCTGACCAGGGAACTTATGTTAAGAGCCCAGACTCTTGCTCTAAACATTAACACGCATCTCTTGCGTTGCGGCACGGTTTTGGAAACATAAGAAATGTATATTTCATATCAGCGAGAAAAGATTTAACAAAAAAAGGTTAAATTACTACACACCTTTATTGGGTTAGGGTTCCCACATGGCCATATTTCCATGTTACAGCACTTGTTTATGGAAAACAGACGGAAGATGGCGTGGACCATACTGCTTTAACAAAGTTTCAGTCAACAGTAACTGTGTATTTTGCATTTGTGAAATAATTTTTATGTGATATGAAAGTAGAGGTATTTATGTTTCTTGGCAATACTTTCTTTGCTGTCGAGTCTGAAAAAAGATCTTAGAAATGTCTGTTTACAGTAGGGATGGGTGTTTAATGTTTGATTATTCGAGTACTCATGATTTTTTGGGGAGTATATTTTTAGAACACAAGGCCCACTATGGGGAAAAAGTTTTGCGCATTTATCTATACTGCACAAAAATATAAATGCAACAATATAAAAGATTTTACTGAGTTACAGTTCATATAAGGAAATCAGTCAATTGAAATAAATTCATAAGGTCCTCATCTATGGATTTCACAACTGGGAATACAGATATCCATCTGTTCGTCACAAATACCTTTAAATTAAAAAAAAGAGGTAGGGGCGTGGATCTGGTGTGACCACCATTTGCCTCATGCAGCGCGACACATTTACTTCTCATAGAGGTGATCAGGCTGTTGATTGTGGACTGTGGAATGTTGTCCCACTCCTTTTCAATGGCTGTGCGAAGTTGCTGAATATTGATGGGAACTGGAACACACTATTGTACACTTGGATCCAGAGCATCCCAAACATGCTCAATGGTTGACATATCTGATGAGTATGCTTGTTGCATTCATATTTTTGTCCAGTGTATATTAAATCCATGTTTTGTATGAGATATGCCTCTTGCATGTGTGTAGATGGTGGGCGTGTTGCATAGAAATTAATAGTTCCTGGAAAGATGCTGGGAAGTGCTAGATGTGCAGCAGCTAAGATGGTGAGGAACAAAACATGGATTTCATATTTTTGAGGGGGTTCCGTTGATTTTTGCAGAACCACCTGCAACTGGAAACTGACATTTCTAAGATACTTCTTACACCAAATCGAAAATGAAGAAAGTATCGTCAAGGACAGGTTAGTTGAAAAATCTATGGTGGCAGTTTGTATGGGGCTTTCCTGTAACAGGATTACACCCTGATGAAGACAGCTTGGCTGTCGAAACGTTGGATATTACATTTTTGCATCTGAGCTCCTAGAGTGTGCGGCTCTCCTTTATTTTCAAGTTTTCTACTCCGCTAGCCAGCACCTCGCCTAAATAGGTGTGCGTTCTTTTTCTTCTAGCTTTCCTGTAACAGCCAGTAATGGACACCAAAAATCTTTGGTTATATCACATTATCTTGCGCACAATATGTAGCTAGTTTGCACCAGATTCCAATGGAGTTACCATTGCAAAAGGCCTGGAAGCTAGGATAAATCTACATGCTAGTTACTGTGTGCATACTTGTGCATTGTGTGACTATCAGGATTCTGACCCTATGGGCTGAATTCCCAGACACAGATAAAGCCTAGTCTTGTACAAAGATCTTAATCTGTGTCCAAAAAGCTGGCCCTATGAGTGTAGAATGTTTGAGACTCACACAACAAGGGAAAAGTAATGCCGAAAATGAAGACCATCACTCCACCACACAGCGACAGCAGGAAGTAGCTCGTTCCCATGACAGCGATGACAAACAGAGTGGGGTTCTTCTTCTTGAAGTTCTTGATGAAATTCTTGTTCTCTCCTGCCCACACCGAGCCCATGAAGACCAGAGAGACCACCGCACCGCCCAGAAACATGCCAAGAGGGTTCAGAAACCTACACAACAGAAGGGAAACACAGATTACACAACCTCTAAATCCACTCAAACGCTATACATGGCAATGCAAAATAACAATTGGGGCTCTAAAACACAAAACATGTAATGATGAGTACAACCTGGTGGCTGGAATAAGATCAACACCTTTACATTATTTATTTATTTTTATCTGAGCCATTTTCTAAAGTAATATCATAACTTTCAAGCTACTGTAGCTGCAATTTAGTAATTAGGATGCATACAAAGCTGTTCCTCAGGTATCTTATCAATTGTATTAATAGCATACTTTGACATGGATCAGTGTGTGGCTGAGATAAGGACCCAACAGCTGGGACAACTTGCAGCATCCATGTGGTGTCATTGTCAGGTCGACTCAAGAGACTATTACTATGTTCATCATGGCTCCCATGATTCAAAAAAATGTCACACACAGTTGCTGGCAGCTGATTCAGGAAGTGGTGTAATGACATTTGTTTTTAGCAGGCCAACTACAGTAGCTAATGCCAGACTCCATTCCAATTCCATGACATGACTGGATCTCTTATTTTGTCGTTGCAGTAATATGAAAATGTATATAGGGACTGCGCATTGCTATGAATAAATGCCCACGACTGGCGCGTGGATCGGAATGCAGGCTAATCAAAGAAACGAGTTATCTATCTAGCTAGCTATAGCAGCTGGGTGGATAATACTAGGAAGCTCGCGCTGTCATGCTGACTTACCCCACGATCAGGAAAACCACTATGGCCACGGCGAAATAATTGGTCTGATAGTATAACAAGTTGCTGATCACCCTGTTGTTCCATTTAGCTAAATCTCCGAAGTCGGGTTTTGCAAATCGATCAGCTCCTGGGAAGAAGTCATCCCATGGTCTAAGTGGTGCAAGCTCCATACTCGCCATCTCTGAGTTTCACTGCGCGAGTATTTTGACTGATCAGCTGATCAAATCAGTTCTCGTTCTTAGCAGTTCAGCTTCTCGCGAGAGTAGGACAAGCGCAGTAATGTTGATGTGAATCAAAATTACGTTGTGCTTCACCCAATTTTTTTATACAGTCTATGGCTTCACCTTATGCCGCGTTTAAAACAAATGGGAAGTCAGAAATCTCCGACTTCCGAGCATTAACGAACTCGGAAAAAACGAAATATCGTTTTGAACGGTCATCCAACTCAGAATCTCGAGCATCTTTCTATAGCTCCGACCTGAATATCACTGACGTGATGATTTGACCTCGTTTTTCCTGAGTTCTCAGTTGTCTTGAAAGCACCATTATAACTCAGTGTGCAAAATTTGAGCACATAATGCTAACGCAGGTTTGATTTTTATGAATATACAGTACAGGCACTGGGGACATGGCAGCGTGAAAGTATGGCGGATGCTGAAGAGCCGTAAGTAACGTTACCAAAATAGATATTGTAGCTGACAGAAATATGCTGCTTTAAAACAAGCATTGAACCTTCTTTTATTCTCTCATTTTTAGGGAGAAGAAAAGAAGGAAAATAGAGGAGCTGACTGAGAAGTTAGTGACGAAATGCTTGAAACTGTCAGCAGTAGGTTTGAGTTGAGTTGCACAACTAGTTAGCTAGCATGGAGTGTGGAAATTCATTCATTCAACAATTTCAGTTTTGGAAATTGGCCCAATTCAAGTAGTTAGCTAGTTTACTATAACGATCAGGCAAATATTAGCTAGGAATAATAGGCCTAGTCAAAGTGTACCAAATCTAACCTCGGCCAGAGGCTCTAGCTCTGCAATATCAAAGAAGACCAGTTAGTTATGGTAACGTTAGCTAGCCCTTGATCATGACGCTCAGTTCAACACAGATGAAAATCGGGTAACAAATAACGTTAGGTAACTTATCTAGTTTACCAGCCTGGAGCATTACACATAAGAGTCAACATTAGACTAAGGCGTATTCTGTATGCGGTAGTTTTGTTAAGAGGTCGACGCTCGGTCTGAACATTAACACGCATCGCTTGTGGTACGATTTTGGAAGCATACTGACCTTATCTTTCATATCAGTGAGAAATCATTTTCAGAAAACACAAGGTTAAATTGATAAACACATGGCCATATCTCCATGTTACAGCGCTTGTTTACATTTATAAAATAGAGTCTGGCAGGATATTGACGTTTATGAGATGTAGTGGAGGATAAACGACGTTTACGCACCTTTTTAATTTAGTTAATTATCGTTTACACACTTATTATTGCGTTCCCAGCGTTGGTCAACACTCAGAAGGCTTCTTGATCTGAGTTCTAATCGCGCCTACATTTAAGCTTATGGGGGGTGATACATGCCAGAATTAAGCCTCATGAAGCTACTGATACCTCTCACCAAGTCACCTAACGTCTTCCTAGAGCCATAAAATAACGCCATGAATTAACATGGACTGTCAATGGAGACAAGTTTGTTTCTAAGGCGTCAAACTGCCGACGTGATCACGACACGTACACGTCATGTGGACGTAGTGTTCACGTAGCATAACGTGTCACTGACAGGTCATGTGTCAGTTTGCGTGTAAGTTTATTATGAATGATTTTACCCCCAACAACTTAAAAACGTCTACATGTGTTACGTGTTAGTTTAAGTCTCTGTTTAGTATAGCAATTTAACTAGCCTATCGAAGGTCTTGCGCAGCCTAAACATCCCAGGAAAATGTGGATGGTTTATTAAATGCTCTACAATGTAGAGCTATGCCTAATGCAAAATACCAAAAAGTTTGAATTGGTATGGATCTATGCATAGACCAAACAGCTTAACAGAGGCCCTAGGACCATGCCTCATGACTACCTGGCCTGATGTCTCCTTGCTGTCCCCAGTCCACCTGGTCTTGCTGCTGCTCCAGTTTCAACTGTTCTGCCTGCGGCTATAGAACCCTGACCTGTTCACCGGACGTGCTACCTGTCCCAGACCTGCTGTTTTCAACTCTCTTAGAGACAGCAGGAGCGGTAGAGATACTCTGAATGATTGGCTATGAAAAGCCAACTGACATTTAATCCTGAGGTGCTGACCTGTTGCACCCTCTACAACCACTGTGATTATTATTATTTGACCCTGTTGGTCATCTATGAACATTTGAACATCTTGGCCATGTTCTGTTATAATCTCCATCCGGCACAGCCAGATGAGGACTGGCCACCCCTCATAGCCTGGTTCCTCTCTAGGTTCTGGCCATTTCTAGGGTGTTTTTCCAAGCCACTGTGCCTCTACACCTGCATTGCTTGCTGTTTGGGATTTTAGGCTGGGTTTCTGTACAGCTGATGTGAGAAGGGATTTATAAATACATTTGATTGAACAGATAACATTTATTATTCAGGAGAATCCCATTGAATCAGGCTATTAATTTCAGTGCAGGTGCGTTCTTACGCATATCCTTAGACTAAAAGGAACCGTAAACACCCCAGCCTGTTTTGATCACAGATCATGATGAAGCCTGAACATTTAAGCTGTTTGTCATTGATTTATCCCACAATTACCTACGGATTTGATACACATGAAGACCTATATTTAATCTGGAATTGACAAACAAAAGCCTGACTAGGATCCTGACTTTCCCCCACGTCATATTACCAATTAGGGTAAATGTATTCCTATTAATTTGCATAGGCTAACCTTTGCGATTTAATGTTATTTACCATCTTCTGCTTTTTATGAATAAACAGGCATCAGGGTAAACATAATATAATTTTAATGCCCCCCCCACACACACATTAATGTTACTTACCTTACAGATCACAAAGTGAACTAATTTCCTCTCCATTAATATGCAAATACATTTGATTCATACACTGGCTTGTCTGGCTGGCATGTTTTCATTTTAAACAGGCATTCCCTTACCTACACTGAAATAATTTTAGTCCTCAATTATGATTTTAAAAAGTCATAGCTCATTAGTACACCCTTGTGGTTGAATATATATATCTATTGTATGTCTTATGATACAATTAATAATGTTGAACTAACAAATACCATCAAGGGATGCAGTATATGCAATAATGCAGTATATGCAATAATGTTATATACAATTGTATTGTTTACATCAGTTAACTGCTGCAGTTCTCCTCCATATAGCAGGTGATAGAGTGAATACTCTGGAGGCCTGGACACTGCTGTGTGTGCAAAGATAATTACCTTCAGATTGTCTCAACGTCAACAGTGAAGAGGTGACTCCAGGATGCTGGCCTTCTAGGCAGTCTCTCTGTCCAGTGTCTGTGTTCTTTTGCCCATCTTAATCTTTTATTTTTATTGGCCAGTCTGAAATATGGCTTTTTCTTTGTAACTCTGCCTAGAAGGCCAGCATCCTGGAGTCACCTCTTCACTGTTGATCTTGAGACTGGTGTTTTGCAAGTACTATTTAATGAAGCTGCCAGTTGAGGACTTGTGAGGTGTCTGTTTCTCAAACTAGACGCTCTAATGTACTTGTCCTCTTGCTCAGTTGTGCACCTGGGCCTCCCACTCCTCTTTCTATTTTGGTTAGGGCCAGTTTGTGCTGTTCTGTGAAGGGAGTAGTACAGTGTTGTGACAGATCTTCAGTTTCTTGGCAATTTCTTGCATGGAATAGCCTTCATTTCTCAGAACAAGAATAGCCTGAAGAAAGTTATTTCAGAAGAAAGTTATTTGTTTCTGGCAATTTTGTGCCTGTAATCGAACCCACAAATGCTGATGCTCCAGATACTCAACTAGTCTAAAGAAGGTCAGTTTTATTGCTTCTTTAATCAGCACAACATTTTCAGCTGTGCTAACATAATTGAAAAAGGGTTTTCTAATGATCAATTAGCCTTTTTATAATGATAAACTTGATTTAGCGAACACAACGTGCCATTGGAACTGAATAGCACCTATGAACTCCTGAAAGCCGTGGACACAACTCTTATTGGTTGTCTGATGTGGAACTGGTAACAACACAGTCTGTGATTGGCTAACAACATTTAGATCTGTATACAGCGAGGTAAGATATCATACCATGCCATGAGTTGTTGAGGGAAAGACAGAATATCTATAGAGTGGGCATCATCATTTCTAGGCCATTAGCGATAACAGGAAATACACAAGCCATAGGCTACACTATAGTTCAAGGTGGCTATGTCGGAATATCTGCTTGCACGGGAAAAAATGTACATTTTCTAACATTTATGGTTGAGATTTAATTAATATAAATATAAACTATGCACATTATGACTTTCATTAACACGCGATGCAGATGTCTCACAGACGTTAGTAAGGCGTTGGTATCATGTCAGGTGGTACGGTTGCCTAGGCTTATATATGTCCCTTATCACCCCCCATAAATGCTCGTTATGTTCACCTGCTCCCTCAGATTACCTGGTTAGCAGCGCTTTCATTCACCACTCTGTCCAATGGGAAACTCCGCCCATAACATAGGCTGAGACGTGAAATTAACTACCTCAGCCCAGACCTAAAGTGGCAAGTGTCAGAGAAACCGCGGGAATTTTTTTGAAATCCCTCGACTCCTTCCGTGTCAAAAGACATCCCCCCCAAACAAACCCCCTGACTCTCTGGGAATGATTACACAGTTGTTAGAGTCGCTGATATTTTAGTCTGACGTCTAGCTAGCTCAAAGTACTTAAGTCCTTGAATTTGACTTGCCACTGTTTGTATGAAACCTGAATATTTTTGCTTATGGAAATGTATTTCACAGCAGTTTAGATGGTATAATGATTCTCTACACTATACTTGCTTTGTTTGTCACACAAACTGAAACTATTAGAATTTTAGCAACCAGGAAATGGCGGAGCGAATTCTGCTTAGTACACCTTTTAAAACAGCGTCGGGATTGTAGTTCACATGAGCCAGTCGTGGGAGACGCTAACCGCTGATAACTGTAGTAGGGATAATGCAGAATGCCACCTAGAGTTTTGGAGAGCTATTATGGTAGCCAGCTAGTTTCCATTAGCTAGTTAGCAGCAGCAACATCTGCTGCCAATGATGAAATCTGCAGCCTGAATTTTCACATATGATAATCGAAAAATTTATTAGGTACTAGCTAGCTAGTTATACTTGGGAAATCATTGACGTTAATGTACAGACCTATGTCTACCTAGCTAGCTATCTCATTTTGACTCATCAAACTTGTGGTAAAGGTTTGAATGATTTCTGATTGATATGTGCAGAAGAGCACCGTGTGTTCTCTGTGTGCAGAATGGCTGTAGATGGAGACAGTAGAGACTGGGATGGCCGATGGAACCATGTGAAGAAGTTCCTCGAGAGACCCGGCCCATTCACTCATCCTGACTTTGAGCCAAGCATTGAGGTAAGGAAGGAATAACAAATAGATAACTAATAACATATCCTTTATTTAGGGGATAGAGATAATCATTCACCAAACCAACTCTTTTATGTTCTCAGTCCCTTGGGTTCTTATTGGAGACATGCAAGATCCTGGTCATTGGAGCTGGAGGACTTGGGTGTGAGCTGCTCAAAAATCTGGTATGAGAGTTTATGTCCAGCATCCAGGTGCAAATGCATGCAAGCCTTTTGTTTCTTTGTCTGTTTCTGCACATCAATATCTTAAAGTGGAACTGATAGCGTTTGAACTACTTTGCATATGACATTCCCAGTTTATGCTTCAAAACCAACTTTATAAGAAGTTTTAAAAATAGGTTATATTTTAATCAAAATTCCATGACTTATAATAAGGCATTGTCAGAATACAGTTGAAGTCGGAAGTTTACATACACCTTCTCCAAATACATTTAAACAGAGCTTCATGGTTGAGATGGTGTTCTTCGGCTTGCAAGACTCCCCCTTTTTCCTCCAAACATAACGATGGTCTTTATGGGCAAAACAGTTATTTTTGTTTCATCAGACCAGAGGACATTTCTCCAAAAAGTACGATATTTGTCCCCATGTGCAGTTGCAAACCGTAGTCTGGCTTTTTTTATGGCGGTTTTGGAGCAGTGGCTTCTTCCTTGCTGAGCGGCCTTTCAGGTTATGTCGATATAGGACTCGTCTTACTGTGGATATAGATACTTTTCTACATGTTCCCTCCAGCATCTTCACAAGGTCCTTTGCTGTTGTTCTGGGATTGATTTGCACTTTTCACACCAAAGTACGTTCATCTCTAGGAGACAGAAAGCGTCTCCTTCCTGAGCGGTATGATGGCTGCGTGGTCCCATGGTGTTTATACTTGCATACTATTGTTTGTACAGAGGAATGTGGTACCTTCAGGCATTTAGAAATTGCTCCCAGGGATGAACCAGACTTGTGGAGGTCTACACATTTTTTTCTGAGGTCTTTGCTGACTTCTTTTGATTTTCCCATGATGTCAAGCAAAGAGGCACTGAGTACACTTCCAATTGACTCAAATGATGTCAATTAGCCTATCAGAAGCTTCTTGGAATTTTCCAAGCTGTTTAAAGGCACAGTCAACTTAGTGTATGTAAACTTCTGACCCACTGGAATTGTGATACAGTGAAATAATCTGTCTGTAAACAATTGTTGGAAAAATTACTTGCACAAAGTAGATGTCCTAACCGGCTTGCCAAAACTATAGTTTGTTAACAAGAAATTTGTGTAGTGGTTGAAAAATGAGTTTTAATGACTCCAACCTAAGTGTATGTAAACTTCCGACTTCAACTGTATATGGAAGGAGTTCAATGCATTATTAATATAATTCACCAATACATTTCTTGGTAGTCCAAAAAATATTGCTATCAGGTTGTAAATCACAGATGGTCTGGCCCATTTTTTGCTGCCTCCACCCATTTGGATGCACTGTTTCAGTTTAAATGGCTCAATATTTTGACCAAAAATGGACGACTGTAACTAAGGCTTGGAATGTCAATACAATCAAACTATCAAGGGCAATGATCAAAAGTCAGTCATAACGTGGCAAATTGGCTAGCGCACGTGTCAAACAAGCGAATATAAGAGTCAAATTGAATCATCTACTGTATGAAATTACAGCCTGATGCGCTTGCTTGTTTACAGCGCGTAGCGGATGGGAATGTTTACAGACAGACATGCCCAGCTAGGCTACTAAAATGTTGCAGTCTGGCTTTGGTTTTTAAAGCTTGATAGTGAGTACGTTTACATGTACACTAGTAATTTGATATTAAACTGATTGTGGCAAAAGGCAGAGTATGGCATTAGTAAACACCTAACTCTGCTTACCTTAATTAGTGTAAAGTCATAATCGAAGTAAGTATACGCCGATTAACACCTGGTTTTCTAAGCAATCTTTCTAATTACTAAAACATGTAAACAGCATAATCGGCGTTCCAGCGTTGTATTTGATTTGCGCATGTGCCAGCACCGGGTAGCGTAATCCTCAATCTTATGCACCAGTGAAGTGCTGCATAGTTTTTACATACAAATCAGAATTATTTGCGAATTTCTGTATGCATCAAAAGTTCCATCAGTAGCCTGATATCAGATGTGTCCATGTAAACAGGATTATTAGGGAAATCATTATTCTTGTAAAGCATGTCAACTTTTTAAACAAACTATGAAATTGCCGTGAATATCCACAATATTCGCAGTAGGTTAGGTTGGCTACTGTCTATAATACATTTGTATGTCACCATACAGCAATGCTGTATTCAACTGCACCCGTGATCCATGCAGTGCAAAAAAATGAAAAACATGTTTTAAGTTTAAATGTTACAATTTATTGCTACGTTTTTGTTATTCGGCGTTAAGTACTTTTTTGATTAGGGTCGCAGCATATTATGCATAGCAGCAAAGGCTGTACAAATATGATTTATATTTTTTGGTTTTAATATGTAACAATTCTATATACAGTATTCTATGTTCATAAGTGGACATTTTATAAAGGGACATTTTTTTCTGATAAAACAGTGGCCAGTTTGCGTCCCAGTTTCACGTTTGTAAAAACAAGTAGGCTATATCTGGCCCGCAAATTCGTAGTTTTTTTCAATATGGCCCGTGCACTGATTGAGTTTGACACCCTTGGGCTAGCGTATTTATTTAGCAAGCTAAAAGCACAGAGCCTAACGTTAGTTAGCTAGCTGCTAGGAGGATATCATGTCATTGGACGAGTGTGTGAGTGACCGACTTTTTCACCTGCTCGTTTTTCGGTGGCTACAGCTAGAGATGCTTCGGTCATTTGGTTAGCTAGCAAGAAATGGGAATTGCTTTGCTAGCTCGCTATGCTGAACTTGAACGACTGTTATCCACAGTTAGTATATCTCTTAGTTGTGATCAAATGTATTTGGCATTGATCACATGGGCGGGTAGGCAGGGAAGTTCCTATTTAGTTGTCAAAACATGGGTTGTGACAAGCATGCATTAGCAGGTAAGCTGCAGAAGGACGAGCAGGCTACTATTCCCCATCGTTTATCAGTGCAATTTTGACGGCTAAATAGCTGAGAAAGTTTGAGTGTTTATCTAATATTCCTTCGTTAGATTTTAGCTCCTCTCGCTCTGGCTATCATTAGTTGTTGATGTGCATAGGCAACTGAGGGAAAGAGTCTACCTTTTCATGGTTGTTTGATCAATAGGACTGCCAAGTTCTCAAATGTTAGAGGACTCCTGTGGTATTTGTGGATTTTTGGCGAATGCTTTCTAATGATCTACTGCCTGTTAAAACACAGTCCAGTTCAAAGTGAATAATGGCAGGCCCATGTGGCAAATGGCTTATTTGCAAATAGACCGATGATTTTATTAGGTTTTATTGACTGCAGTGTCTATTAATTGTCCAAAAGCACGGCGGCTTTCCCACTATATATTGCTATTGAATTCTCACATGTCCCTTACTATACGTCATTCCCAAACATTCTATGCATTTATGAAAATAATCATATCTAATTGCTCGCTTGTCAGAAAATGTAAAAGGCCTCATATTATTCCTGGGGGTGTATATGAATAAAATGTCATGATGCTAAAATGCTGTAAGTTCCACTTTAATGTTTGGTTTTGCCCTGTTCTAGGCCCTGTCAGGTTTTCGTCACATTCATGTTGTTGACATGGATACCATTGATATCTCCAATCTCAACAGGCAGTTCCTTTTCAGGTTTGGCTTGCCATTTTCCCACCTTCTCCTATGTCCATTAGTCTATTACTTTATGATGAATATCAACCTTAGTGTGTTCACGGTTGATAGAAAGAATCTACTGAATGAAAAAGAGTCTTAAGAGTTTACTGTTAAACACACATCTCATCTGTATACCCTGTTTAGGACCAAAGATGTTGGACGGCCAAAAGCAGATGTGGCTGCTGACTTTATCAATGGTCGCGTCCCTGGATGTCAAGTCGTCCCGTATCCTTTGCAACTGACGTGGTGAATACCGGTATGTAGGATTACCCCATACAAATGATTGCATTACTAAGCTTGAGCATGTGAACATTTGTAGAAGTATCTTCTATCATTTATTTTTCTTAAATAGTATCCTGCTCAGACATTTCAACAAAATCCAAGACTTTGATGAATCTTTCTACAGACGTAAGTACAAACTTTGTGTACATTATGGAGTTTTCTAAAATCTTTTGTACCTACGGTGAATTCGGAAAGTATTCAGACCCCTTTACTTTTTCCACATTTTGTTACGTTACAGCCCTATTCTAAAATTGATAAAATAAATATTTTTCCTCAATCTACACACAATACTCCATAATGACAAAGCGAAAACTGTTTTTTTAGAAATTTTAGCAAAATTAATAAACGGAAATACCTTATTTACATAAGTATTTAGACCCTTTGCTGAGACTCGAAATTGAGCTCAGCTACATCCTGTTTCCATTGATCATCCTTGAGATGTAGATGTTTCTACAACTTGATTGGAGTACAACTGTGGTAAATTCAATTGTTTGGACATGATTTGAAAAGGCACACACCTGTCTATGTAAGGTCCCGCACTTGACATTGCATGTCAGAGCAAAAACCAAGCCATCAGGTCGAAGTAATTGTCTGTAGTGCTCCGAGATAGGATTGTGTCGAGGCACAGATCTGGGGAAGGACACAAAAACATTTCTGCAGGATTGAAGGTCGCAAAGAACACAGTGCATTCATTCTTAAATGGAAGAAGTTTGGAACCACCAAGACTTGTCCTAGAGCTGGCTGCCTGGCCAAACTGAGCAATTGGGGGAGAAGGGCCTTGGTCAGAGAGGTGACCAAGAACCCGATGGTCACTCTGAAGGAGCTCCAGAGTTCCTCTGTGGAGATGGGATAATCTTCCAGAAGGACAACCATCTCTGCAGCACTCCACCAATCAGGCCTTTTCTGGTATAGTAGCCAGACGGATGCCACTCCTCAGTAAAAGGCACATGACAGCCCGCTTGGAGTTTTTTCAAAAGGCAACTAAAGACTCTCAGACCAAGAGAAACAAGATTCTCTGGTCTGATGAAACCAAAACCTTTTCCAGAGCCCTCAGGACCTCTGACTGGGGCGAAGGTTTACCTTCCAACAGGACAATGATACTAAGCACACAGCCAAGTCAACGCAGGAGTTGCTTCGGGACAAGTCTCTAAATGTTCTTGAGTGGACCAGCCAGAGCCCGGACTTCGATCGAACATCTCCGGAGAGACCTGAAATTGGCTGTACAGAGCTTGAGAGGATCTGCAGAGAAGAATGGGAGAAACTCCTCAAATACAGGTGTGCCAAGCTTGTAACATCATACCCAAGAAGACTTGAGGCTGTAATCGCTGCCAAAGGTACTGAGTAATGGGTCTGAATACTTATATAAATGTAATATTTTAGCTTTTTATTTGGAATAACTTAGCAAAAATGACTAAACACTTTTTGCTTTGTCATTATGCAGTATTGTGTGTAGATTGATGAAAAAAACAAACCATTAATTCAATTTTAGAATAAGGTTGTAACATAACAAAATGTGGAAAAAGTCAAGGGGTCTGAATGCTTTCTGAATGCACTGTAAAACAATGGCTCTGACACACATTTTCTTCTTTTATTTGTAGAATTCCATATTATTGTTTGTGGATTAGATTCCATCATCGCCAGGCGTTGGATGAATGGCATGCTGGTATGTCTTAATATAAACGATATGCTGTTTGGACTGTGTGTATATGTCAGGGGTTTTTCTGGATTTAAAAGGGGTTTAGGGGGTGGCATGGCAGGTGGCGTGGCAGGGAGCGTGGCAATGGGCACGGTCGGCACAGCTGGATTTGAGACATTTTTAGAGGCCCCCAACTTTGCGGTGTAGAGAAATGTTGGAATATATAAGCACATTTCCTGCATTTCTGCAAATTTCTCCATGAAGCTGAGAGAAAAAGTTTGTTTTAATGCAAATTTTCTGCAATTCTACACATTTTGCTGACTGTCTAGCTTTTATTTTGGTGATAACAGAATATATATACTGTAGGTCTATTTATCTTTTAGACCTGATTTATATCTGGTTTTAGTCATTTAAGTTCACACTGAAAGTGTTTTTCCATCCAGATTTTAATATATTAATTTAAAAAACTGTTTGGATTTAGGCCTCCCGAAAAAACCCTTAGGGAGCCCGCTCAAGGATTTCAATGGCAGACAAATCCCTGTATGTAAAACGTCAGTTCTAACTAACTGAAGACCCCATTTACAGATATCTCTCCTGAGCTACGAGGATGGTGTTCTGGACCCCAGTTCCATCATCCCCCTCATTGACGGTGGGACGGAGGGTTTCAAAGGCAATGCTCGGGTCATTCTGCCTGGCATGACCGCATGCATCGACTGCACCCTGGAACTCTACCCACCACAGGTGCTCCAAGCTCTCTCAGACCTGCCATTTTTTTTGTGTACTACTTCAGTAGCCCACTTCTATGTTAAGTTGGACAGTGATTTGTGTTCTGCAGCCATTTTGTGTTATCAGTGACAACTTGTGTGTGTGTTAAATTGTATGTGTGTTGTATAGCATAATTTGATGTATTCTTTTGGTCCATAGATTCATTTCCCCATGTGCACCATTGCGTCTATGCCGCGGTTGCCAGAGCACTGCGTTGAATATGTCAGAATGCTACAGTGGCCCAAAGACAAGCCTTTTGGAGGTACAACCATGAATAACACTACTCTATTAATTGTCACATCACCTCTTGATTGTATCGCCTGTCATAATACCTCCATAACACTATCATAAAGGTTGACATAGTCATAATACATCCACAGCTGTTATAATAGGTAGTAATAATATCTTTTTTCTTTTTGCCCCTTTTTTCGCCCCAATTTCGTGGTATCCAATTGGTAGTTACAGTCTTGTCTCATCGCTGCAACTCCCGTACGGACTCGGGAGAGGCGAAGGCTGAGAGCCGTGCCTCCTCCGAAACACAGCCCAGCCTCTTGACACAATGTACAATTAACCCGGAAGCCAGCCGCACCAATGTGTTGGAGGAAACACCATACACCTGGCGACTGTGTCAGCGTGCACTGCGCCTGACCCGCCACAGGAGTCGCTACTGCACGATGGGACAAGGACATCCCTGCCGGCCAAACACTCCCCTAACCCGGACGATGCTGGGCCAATTGTGCGCCGCCCCATGGGTCTCCCGGTCACGGCCGGCTGCGACGGTCATGGCCGGCTGGACTCGTACCCAGAATCTGTAGTGGCACAGCTAGCACTGGCACAGCTAGCCTTAGACCACCGCGCCACTCGGGTTTGCAATACAGCATTGTTTTTTGGCTGTTTCTGACCTTGCTGATTGCTCTAAGAAAGAGCAGAAACAGCCAGGAAACCTTTAAAAAAATATATAAAAAAATAAGGGAGTAGATCAGCTTTAATATGGCAGGTATTTTGTTGCTTCTACCAACGTAATTATCTGCATAATTTCCAATCCCACATATATACTGAACAAAAATATAAAAGCAACATGTAAAGTGTTGGTTTCATGAGCTGAAATAAAATATCCCAGAAATGTTCCATATGCACAAAAAGCTTATTTCTCTCAAATTTTGTGCACAAATTTGTTTACATCCCTGTTAGTGAGCATTTCTCCTTTGCCAAGATAATATCTCAAGAAGCTGATTAAACAGCATGATCATTACACAGGTGTACCTTGTGCTGGGGACAATAAAAGTCCCCAATGCAAATTAATTACTTAAAAATCATACAATGTGATTTTCTGGATTTTTGTTTTAGATTCCTTCTCTCACAGTTGAAGTGTACCTATGATAAAAATTACAGACCTCTACATGCTTTGTAAGTAGGAAAACCTGCAAAATCGTCAGTGTATCAAATACTTGTTCTCCCCACTGTACGTACATACATACATACATAGGTGTGTGTACATACATACATGCATACATACCCGTAAAACATCAGTCTCAACGGCAACAGTGAAGAGGCGACTCCGCGATTCTGGCCTTCTAGGCAGAGTTGCAAAAAAAAGATTAAGATGGGCAAAAGAACACAGACACTGGACAGAGGAACTCTGCCTAGAAGGCCAGCATCCCGGAGTCTTCTCTTCACTGTTGACGCTGAGACTGGTGTTCTGAGGGTACTATTTAATGAAGCTGCCAGTTGAGGACTTGTGAGGCGTCTGTTTCTCAAACTAGACACTCTAATGTACTGTCCTCTTGCTCAGTTGTGCACTAGGGCCTCCCACTACTCTTTCTATTCTGGTTAGAGCCAGTTTGTACTGTTCTGTGAAGGGAGAACAAGTATAGACTGAAGAGTTTCAGAAGAAAGTTATTTGTTTCTGTCCATGTTTCTGTCCATTTTGAGCCTGTAATCAAACTCACAAATGCTGATGCTCCAGATACTCAACTAGTCTAAAGAATGCCAGTTTTTTTTTATTCCTTTAATCAGGACAACAGTTTTCAGCTGTGCTAACATGGTTGCAAAAGGGTTTTCTAATGATCAATTAGCCTTTTTAAAATGATGGTTGGAACTTGGATTAGCTAACAACGTGCCACTGGAACACAGGAGTGATGGTTGCTGATAATGGGCCTCTGTACGCCTATGTAGATATTCCATTAAAAAACAGCCGTTTCCAGCTACAATAGTCATTTACAACATTAACAATGTCTACACTGTATTTCTGATCAATTTGATGTTATTTAAATGGACAATTTTTTTGTTGCTTTTCTTTCAAAAACAAGGACATTTCTAAGTGACCCCAAACTTTTGTGTGTGTGTGTATATATCTATAACCCTACCTCATTGGAGTAAACTAAATAAATATATTTTTGTTCTTTGTTATTTTCCCGTAAACCTACCACCCTCCCCTAATTAGAGTAAATTAATGGACAACAATACAGCTTATACATGCTATGTACATTTGCTGGACAGTATGTTTTACATTAGTTATCTTTTTGTTTGTTTTTAGTCCCAGCCTTCAGCTACTCTCAACCTCACCCACCCCTCCCCAAACTGTGGTATTGCACAATGTGCCTTTTGGTGGTCATAATTCCTTAATAACACTATCATAAAGATCAACATAATACCCATTTATAACAGATAATGGCAGCTAATGACAGTCCGGCTCTTGTCTGTCCCTCAGATGGTGTTGGTTTGGATGGGGATAACCCTGAGCACATCCAGTGGGTGTTCCAGAGGGCCCAGGAGAGAGCTGTTGACTACAGCATCACAGGAGTCACATACAGACTCACACAAGGTGAGGAGAACCATACTGTAACACTCTGTCCTGGAGATGGTAAAACTCATGTTTTACCAGCTTTCAGCCATACATACTGTATAGTACACACAATTTGCTGTCAATTCCATTTTCAATTAGAATTTAAAAATGTTTTTTTATTGAAGTTGTATTGACACCAACTCCCCCGCTTACAAGTATTGGTTGCTGAAATCTGTGAACAGTGGAGTTAAAGATTTCTTTTGACATGGCTTTGCCTCAGGTGTCGTGAAAAGGATCATCCCTGCTGTGGCGTCAACTAATGCTGTAATAGCTGGTAGGAAACCCTTAATGACTGTCATTGGGTTTTATCTTGAAGAATCCTAAAGTAAAGTGTAACATATTCACCTTTTTGTGTTGCTTTGTAGCTGCCTGCTCCACTGAAGTTTTTAAAATAGCTTCAAGGTTAGTACTATGACTCATCCCTTTTTCACATGATGGACTCACTGGAGAGTAGGTCAATTCCATACTAGGTATCATTCATATTACCTTTCTCTGACTTTGCAGCACTTCTATTCCACTGAATAATTATCTGGTATTTAATATTGTGGACGGACTGTACACCTACACCTTTGAGGCAGAGCGAAAGGTTAGTAATGTTTTCGATGTACCCAGATGAGTGTCCTTAATGGATATATATTTGCCCATTTTTTATTTAGGAGATCTGTATTAATGTTACTGACGATGCTATTGACACACAAGGCTATAAGGGTATGGCGTGCTTTCAGGCTACTTGTGCCTTCATGCTCTTGTTTGGTCCGACAGGAGAACTGCTCAGCTTGTAGCCAGGTGCCCCAGGATCTACAGTTCCCACCCTCTGCCAAGCTACAGGAGGTCCTGGAGTACTTGACAGAGAATTCCTCCCTGTGAGTACATCTCCTAGTAACCAGATCGACTGATATTGATGTCTGCCATGTCTTCACACAGAAGAGGCTGTGTTTTATGGTTACTGAAGTGTAAGTTATTGTTTTCCAGACAAATGAAATCCCCAGCCATCACAGCAACCCTGGACGGGAAAAATAAGACACTGTATTTACAGACTATAGCTTCAATTGAAGAAAGAACTAGACCAAACCTTTGCAAAACCTTGAAAGGTAAGATGCGTGCATTGCATGTGTGTGGTAGATCATATAAAGCTATGTGTTTATTTCAGCCATCTTGTAAATGTAATATTGTGTTGTTGCAGAACTGGGATTGTCTGATGGACAGGAACTAGCAGTGGCGGATGTCACCACACCTCAGACTGTCCTCTTCAAGTTGAAACTCACCTCTTAAAGGGCTAGTACAGTCATAAATGTGATTTTCTTATGTTTTATCTATATTTCCACACTATGAGGTTGGAATAATTCTGTGAAATTGTGAAAATTATGATAATACCCTTTTAGTGTAAGCGTTGTTTGAAAAGAACGCCTGAAATTTCTGGTAATTTTGCATGGGTGTAGTTTTGGCCTGCCTGGCGACATTACCGGGCGGTGTTAATAGACCAATAACAGAGTTCCAAACCTCTGCCAATAACATCTAGTTTTCAGGTTACATATCCCTCCCATTAAGCTTCTCCAATTAGGTGCCTCACACAGACTACTCCCAGACAGTCCTAACGAAATTATTGCTTGAGAAATTGCTTTTTGCTAAGAAGCTATTTTTGTTTCTTTTTTACCATTGTTTTCAATTAAAATCACAGTAAGGTACTTAATTGTTACCCAGAAATAATTTGATATTGAGATAATAACGACTGCATTGGACCTTTTTTTAAATGCAGAATCTGTCGACATTTGACAACCTTTGGGGAGAAAGTAGCAAGTGATACAGCGTGGCATGGTTTTAATATATTTTAGTCTGATAATGTATATACGATAATTTTCTCTGTCGTATTGGCCCATTATGGGAGGTAGCTGATGGCCATCAACTTTCTATATCACTATATGTGGAATCAGTCTGTGAAAATGTTTCTTAATGTTTTACTCCTAAATGTTTGCTCCAAATGGCTGTCTTCTTTCCCTCACTCAAAAGAGCAGTAGTTTTATATAGGGTACCAGTCAAAAGTTTGGACACACCTACTCATTCCAGGGTTTTTGTTTATTTAAATTATTTTCTACATTGTAGAATAACAGTGAAGACATCAAAACTATGAAATAACACATGGAATCATGTAGTAACCAAAAAAGTGTTAAACACATCAAAATATATTTTAAGTTCTTCAAAGTAGCCACCCTTTGCCTTGATGACAGCTTTGCAACCAGCTTCACATGGAATGCTTTTCCAACAGTCTTGAAGGAGTTCCCACATATGCTGAGCACTTCTTGGCTGCTTTTCCTTCACGCTGCGGTCCAACTCATCCCAAACCATCTGTTGGGTTGTGGTTGAGTGATTGTGGAGGCTATGTCATCTGATGCAGCACTCCATCACTCTCCTTCTTGGTCAAATAGCCCTTACACAGCTTGGATGTGTGTGTTTTGGTCATTGTCCTGTTGAAAAACAAATGATAGTCCCACTAAGCGCAAACCAGATGGGATGGTGTTTCGCTGTAGAATACTTTGGTAGCCTTGCTGGTTAAGTTTCTTGGCCCAAGTAAGTCTCTTCTTATTATTGGTGTCCTTTAGTAGTGGTTTCTTTGCAGCAATTTGACCATGAAGGCTGGATTCACACAGTCTCCTATGAACAGTTGATGTTGAGATGTGTCTGAACTCTGAAGCATTTATTTGGGCTTCAATTTCTGAGGCTGGTAACTCTATTGAACTTATCCTCTGCAGCAGAGGTAACTCTGGGTCTTCCATTCCTGTGGCAGTCCTCATGAGAGCCAGTTTCATCTGCACTTGAAGAAACTTTCAAAGTTCTTGAAATCTTTCAGATCACTGACCTACATGTCTTAAAGTAATGATGGACTGTCGTTTCTCTTTGCTTATTTGAGCTGTTCTTGCCATAATATGGACTTGGTCTTTTACCAAATAGGGCTGTCTTCTGTATACCACCCCTACCTTGTCACAACACAACTGATTGGCTCAAACACATAAAGAAGGAAAGAAATAACACAAATTAACTTTTAACAAGGCACACCTGTTAATTGAAATGCATTCCAGATGTCTACCTCATGAAGCTGGTTGAGAGAATGCCAAGAGTGTGCAAAGCTGTCATCAAGGCAAAGGGTGGCTACTTTGAAGAATCTGAAATATATTTTGATTTGTTTACCACTTTTGGTTACCACATGATTCGTAATGTTATTTCATAGTTTTGATGTCTTCACTATTATTCTACAATGTAGAAAATATAAATGAGTAGGTGTGTCTAAACATTTAGCTGGTACTGTTTGTAATTATGACAAACTGTGCTGCAATAAAGTGTTTTGATAATGAAAGTTGTCTCAAAGAGGGTTTCCTTAGTCTGCACTAGATCGACGCTATACACCTAACACACCACTGACATAGCATGATTTGATTAGAGGTGGTTTCACCAACCCAAATTAATTGAACTTTTTAGGATATTGATCATTAGATTTTTTTTTGTATATGGTTAAGTAGTTCCTGGACTACATAGACTAGCCCAGATTTCAATTAAATAAATTGTAAATGGGGCATTTTGTAGTCGACTTAAAGAAATTACGAGTTGACACCTATTTTACTAAGCACAATAGGAGGACTAGTACCATGGTCTGCACATGAGGTTAGCGGCTGTAAAATACTTATGTGGTGCGTTCAGGTTTGCTACATTGTGGAGCAAAAACGTTATTGAACAGACTTTGAGGTATGTTTGCTCTAGTGGAGGCTCCTTAGAGGAGGAAGGGGAGGACCATCCTCTTCACCAAATTTCATAAAAATATTGGAACATTAAAGTTATCCTTTTTAGATAAAACTTCTACACGTATTCACACGTCACCAAATAATTTATTAAAACCCTGTTTTGCAAAGGTCTACAGTAGCCTCAACAGCACTCTGTAGGGTAGCACATAGTGTAGCCGGAGGGTACCTCTGCGCAGTACTTTGTTCAACTTATCTAATCAGTTATTGTTTTCTTGCTCAAACCGCGAGCCTCACATGTCAAACTCAGACATTTCTCTCAAAACACAGGGATGTCAATTCGCACAGGACTAGTATTATCAGAGGATCTTGGAGTTTGCCAAAAAACTAGGTTATTCTGGCTGGAATTGTTATACTCCTGCCATGTAAAAATTACTGACATGGCAGATTCGGACAGGAGTAAAATTACAGATGTGCTGTTTTGTGCTCATGCACATAATTACATTACCCAACATCCCCCAGTAAAACTAATCCTGTCCAAATAGGGCTATAGACTATACACAGTAATTATGACAAATTCCAGAGGACCTCGTCCAACCTATCAGAGCTCTTCCAGCATGAACTGTCATGTTGTCCACCCAATCAAAGGATCAGAGAATGAATCTAGTAATGGAAGCAGAAGCTACAGCTAGCGCTGTAGTGCATAAAATGTGGAGAGTAGTTGACTCAAAGAGAAAGACAATAGTTTAAATTAATTTCTTCAAAACTTAAGAAGCAAGAGATGGCTATATTTTTTTTTTTTAAGAAAAAAAAGTTGCTTACTTAGCTTGTGAATGCAGCTAGCTAGTTTAGCCGACTCAAACACCCAGCTCAAACAGAGGGTTGCTATGTTACTTAACTGGCTATGGCTATCCGACACCGGAACTCTTCCAAGTAAGCTTTTGGTACCCGCCGGTAACTGCTAAACTGCTTGATAACTGTACACTGTATTCCATGATTGTAGCGGGTTTACTAACACGTTAGTTCAAGTAGCTATGTTGACTTGACATTAGCTAACATGGTGACAACGATGTAGGCTGTGTGTAGCGGTTATGATATTTAGGTTAGACTAGGAAATGTTTTTTTGTCTGGTCACAGACCGCTGTTGTGTTCTGCACTTTAGTCCAGAAGCTAGGGGAAAAGGTGAGAGGAGGAGAGTGCGTAGAAGCGAGAAAGAATTATCCAACAATCAATCAATCAATCAAATGTATTTTATATAGCCCTTCGTACATCAGCTAATATCTCGAAGTGCTGTACAGAAACCCAGCCTAAAACCCCAAACAGCAAGCAATGCAGGTATAGAAGCACGGTGGCTAGGAAAAACTCCCTAGAAAGGCCAAAACCTAGGAAGAAACCTAGAGAGGAACCAGGCTATGAGGGGTGGCCAGTCCTCTTCTGGCTGTGCCGGGTGGAGATTATAACAGAACATGGCCAAAATGTTCATAAATGACCAGGGATCATGCTGTTTATATGTGGCTGCTATGATTTTAGTATCCGGTAGTAGCCTAAACTTATCACTGTTACTTTGAGCTGGGTGAATGGAATATGAATGACAGTCATCCAATATGCTGTAATAGAAATAAGGCCATGCTCATAAAAAATATAATCGTCCTCCCTCATCTTAAATGCACTGACTGCCACTGGTTTGTTCCCATTTGATGGTGTGGGGTGGCTTGAAGCAATGAGTGAGGTATTTAAAGGACAGTGGTCATGCTGACATCGTTCACCAACCCATCCCCGTTTTCAACTTGTCTTTCAGTACAGCACCATTTCCGTTCAATTACTGAATGCAGCCCTGGTACAGGATTCATACCACGCAGTGAGTGAGCTGATCAAATGTACCCACACACTATCACTGTGTTAAATCGGCATAAGCTCCTTAGTCCTTACGTATCTTATTGAATGAGGTTTGGTGTGGTATGGAGACAGATGGTTTTCTTGATTAAGTTATTTAATGATGAGAAAGCCTCATGGCATGCTAAACAGTCAGTATCATGCGAAAACTGGTGTGTTGTGTCCTCATGTAGTCATTTAGCTCTGGGGAAGTACATCATACCCATTCACACTTTTTGCCCCAGTAGCGACTGCATGAAGATATGATACCTGTGAGTTTCCAAATTAGTCCATCAATGATGAGAGGATAGCTCTGAAGCATGGGCTGGAATATATTTCAACAGCAGTGAGAGATATTTCTCTCTAACTCTTCTGTTTTTCTGCCTCGGACTGTATCCTGTTCAACGTTAATAGTCTGAATTGGAGTGATTTATCACGCGGTTTCGTCTGTTTTCGGATCAAATGTGAGGCGGCTACTGAACAGAAACAAACTCAAGGAAATCAATAATTATTGAGGAGGGGAATGTTTCAACCATTATTTCTAGCCTATTGCGCATTGATGTGGACATCATTTTTTGACCTAGGAACCACGGTTTTTAGGGGTTAATGCGAAATTAGCTCTGTAAAAGGCAAAGAAAGATACGAACAGAGCGAAGTGTAGGCATTTATCATGCATGAGAATGTTTTCCTCTCAATAGTGAGTGCATTCTTGGACCGATAAACTGTCTGGTTGATGGACGGCAACTTCAATAAACAATCAGGAAAGTAGCCTAGGTGCTAGCTGTCATCACAATGATATATGGCTCTATAGGTAAGTGAGTATTTATATCTAAATTGAATCCATTGTTTCATGAATGTGATTAAATTCTATCGTGATCAGAAAATGACAGACTGCTTTATCTGCAAACAAGTGTCAGTCAAATGATCTGAAGCTGCAGCAATGTTCATTAAATTCTAAACACCTAGGAAAGTATATGGTTTTATACACACTACCGTTCAAAAGTTTGGGGTCACTTAGAAATGTCCTTGTTTTTGAAAGAAAATCTATTTTTTTGGTCCATTAAAATAACATCAAATTGGTCAGAAATACAGTGTAGACATTGTTAATGTTGTAAATGACTATTGTAGCTGGAAACGGCTGATTTTTAATGGGATATCTACAGTCGTGGCCAAAAGTTTTGAGAATGACATATTAATTTTCGCAAAGTCTGCTGCCTCAGTGTCTTTAGATATTTTTGTCACATGTTACTATGGAATACTGAAGTATAATTACAAGCATTTCATAAGTGTCAAAGGCTTTTATTGACAATTACATGAAGTTGATGCAAAGAGTCAATATTTGCAGTGCTGACCCTTCTTTTTCAAGACCTCTGCAATCCGCCCTGGCATGCTGTCAATTAACTTCTGGGCCACACCCTGACTGATGGCAGCCCATTCTTACATAATCAATGCATAATCAATGGAGGTTATCAGTATTTGTGGGTTTTTGTTTGTCCACCCGCATCTTGAGGATTGACTACAAGTTCTCAATGGGATTAAGGTCTGGGGAGTTTCCTGGCCATGGACTCAAAATATCGATGTTTTGTTCCCCGAGCCACATAGTTATCACTTTTGCCTTATGTCAAGGCGCTCCATCATGCTGGAAAAGGCATTGTTTGTCACCAAACTGTTCCTGGATGGTTGGGAGAAGTTGCTCTCGGAGGATGTGTTGGTACCATTCTTTATTCATGGCTGTGTACTTAGGCAAAATTGTAAGTGAGCCCACTCCATTGGCTGAGAAGCAACCCCACACATGAATGGTCTCAGGATGCTTTACTGTTTGCATGACACAGGACTGATGGTAGCGCTCACCTTGTCATCTCCGGACAAGCTTTTTCCGGATGCCCCAAACAATCGGAAAGGGGATTCATCAGAGAAAATGACTTTACCCCAGTCCTCAGCAGTCCAATCCCTGTACCTTTTGCAGAATATCAGTCTGTCCCTGATGTTTTTCCTGTAGAGAAGTGGCTTCTTTGCTGCCCTTCTTGACACCAGGCCATCCTCCAAAAGTCTTCGCCTCACTGTGCATGCAGATGCACTCACACCTGCCTGCTGCCAATCCCGAGCAAGCTCTGTACTGGTGGTGCCCCGATCCCGCAGCTGAATCAACTTTAGGAGACGGTCCTGGCGCTTGCTGGACTTTCTTGGGCGCCCTGAAGCCTTCTTCACAACAATTGAACCGCTCTCCTTGAAGTTCTTGATGATCCGATAAATGGTTGATTTAGGTGCAATCTTACTGGCAGCAATATCCTTGCCTGTGAAGCCCTTTTTGTGCAAAGCAATGATGATGGCACGTGTTTCCTTGCAGGTAACCATGGTTGACAGAGGAAGAACAATGATTCCAAGCACCACCCTCCTTTTGAAGCTTCCAGTCTTATTTGAACTCAATCAGCATGACAGAGTGATCTCCAGCCTTGTCCTTGTCAACACTCACACCTGTGTTAACGAGAGAATCACTGACATGATGTCAGCTGGTCCTTTTGTGGCAGGGCTGAAATGCAGTGGAAATGTTTTTTGGGATTCAGTTAATTTGCATGGCAAAGAGGGACTTTGAATTCATCTGATCACTCTTCATAACATTCTGGAGTATATGCAAATTGCCATCATACAAACTGAGGCAGCAGACTTTGTGAAAATTAATATTTGTGTCATTCTCAAAACTTTTGGCCACGACTGTACATAGGCGTACAGAGAGTGGCCCACTATCAGCAACCATCACTCCTGTGTTCCAATGACACGTTGTTAGCTAATCCAAGTTTATCATTTTAAAAGGCTAATTGATCATTAGAAAACCCCTTTGCAACGATGTTAGGACAGCTTAAAACTGTTGTTCTGATTTAATGAAGCAATAAAACTGTCCTTCTTTAGACTAGTTGAGTATCTGGAGCATCAGCATTTGTGAGTTTGATTACAGGCTCAAATGGCCAGAAACAAAGTACTTTCTTCTGAAACTCCTCAGTCTATTCTTGTTCTGAGAAATGAAGGCTATTCCATATGAGAAATTGCCAAGAAACTGAGGATCTTGTACAGTGCTGTGTACAACTCCCTTCACAGAACAGCGCAAACTGTCTCTAACCAGAATAGAAAGAGTGGGAGGCCCCTGTGCACAACTGAGCAAGAGGACAAGTACATATTAGTGTCTAGTTTGAGAAACAGACACTTCACAAGTCCTCAAATGTTAGCTTCATTAAATAGTACCCGCAAAATACCAGTCTCAACGTCAACAGTGAGGAGGCAACTCCGGGATGCTGGCCTTCTAGGCAGAGTTGCAAAGAAAACGCCATATCTCAGACTGGCCAATATAAAGAAAATATTAAGATGGGCAAAAGAACACAGACCCTGGACAGAGGAACTCTGCCTAGATGGGGAGTTGCAGCTATAAGACAATACTGTAAAAGTATAAACAAAACAAAAACGTCTAGGAGCAACAACGTCTCAGCCGCGAAGTGGTATGCCACACAAGCTCACAGAATGGGACCGCAGAGTGCTGTAGCATATAAAAATATTCTGTCCTTTGGTTGCAATAATCACTATCGAGTTCCAAACTGGCTCTGGAAGCGACGTCAGCGCAAGAACAGTTCATCTGGAGCTTCATGAAATGGGTTTCCATGGCCGAGCAGCCGGATACAATCCTAAGATCACCATGTGCAATGCCAAGTGTCGGCTGGAGGGGTGTAAAGCTCGCTACCATTGGACTCTGGAGCAGTGGAAATTAGTTCTCTGGAGTGATGAATGACGCTTAACCATCTGGCAGTCCGCGGGACGAATCTGGGTTTGAGGGATGCCAGGAGAATGCTACCTCCCCCAATGCGTAGTGCCAACTGTAAAGTTTGGTGGAGGAGGAATAATGGTCTGGGACTGTTTTTCATGGTTCAGGCTAGGCCCCTTAGTTCCAGTGAAGGGAAATCTTAATGCTAAAGCATACAATGATATTCTATACGATTCTGTGCGTCCAACTTTGTGGCAACAGTTTGGGGAAGGCCCTTTCCTGTTTCGTAATGACAATGTCCCCGAGCACAAAGCGAGGTCCAAACAGAAATGGTTTGTCGAGATTGGTGTGGAAGAATTTCACTGGCCTGCACAAAGCCCTGAACTCAACCCCATCGAACACTTTTGGGATGAATTGGAATGCCGACTGCGAACCAGGCCTAATCCGCCAACATTAGTGCCCAACCTCACTAATGCTTTTGTGGCTGAATGGAAGCAGGTCCCAGCAGCAATGTTCCAACATCTAGGGGAAAGCCCTCCTCTTCCAACTCCATATTAATGCCCATGATTTTGGAATCAGATGTTTGATGAGAATATGTCCACATACTTTTGGTCATGTAGCTTAGCTCTATTTCCCCAGGTGTTGAAGAACACAGTCTTTTAGATACTGTAGGCCTAATATCAAAGCAGATTTTCTCTTTAATATTGTGTTTGACAGGTGGCCAAGATTTGTTTTTTATTACAATGGTAGCAGATACACTATGGAACAAGGGGGAAATAATTATTAGATTTGGTTGCCATAAATCCACATTAATTCAAACGCATTCTTGTCTATCTAATGCTAGTCTTGTCCATCTGGTCACAGAGTGGTAATGTGATAACCTGCCTGATCACTGTGGTGTTTGATACAGTATGTGATCACCTTAGTAGGTTGCATCACTGAGGTAGGCTACCTACTGCATACAGACACAGTGACGGGTTTAAGACCTTGTTGAAGAACAGATGCTGGTTAAAAATATACTCCTGATATCCTTCTTCTGGGAGAATCTCTGAGCAACAGCGGTACGTTGAAACCGTTTTTCTCCCAATGTTCTCTGCATTATTCATCACTAATTAAATGTAAAAGAAGAAATCCTTGTTCTAGTTTTTCTGGGACGACTTTGTTGTGTTGAAATACTTGCGGTTATCTTGGGTATTGTTGTGGACTGGGTGAGGGGGTTTGTGAGGTAGAAGTTCTCAGAGGATTGTGAAAGGTGGTATGGCCTAGGTTATTGGGTCAGGAAATCCTTACATACTGTATAAAGATATATATTAAAGTTGAAAACTCATGTAACATAGGGTGTTTGAATGTGGAATCACTTTAAAATACCTTATATATAAATGAGAGAGACAACGGAATTGGCTACAGAGCAGGCCATCAGACATCAAAGGTTCAAGAACCTGCATCGCTGAATGGGCCTATACTATGGCAGCACTGTAAACACTATACCAATTGGTGGCTCAGCCTGACTGTTGGTGGTCTCAGCAAGCTGGGTCTAACACCACTCATGGGTGCAGTCAGATAGTAGGAGGGTATGACACCATTTTTTCCCACAGGCTAACTGTTGATTGAATACAAATGTTTGGTCCATGCCCCTCATGAGTTTAGCCCTTCTCAACTTTTGTCCCAAGAACTGTTTTTTCTAACCACTGGGTGGCAGTAATTGTATGTCGTATTGTATTGTATGTCTTTCATCAACCTTTCATAAAACTTCATGATGAAATGTAGACACAATATGTAGATATAAAAGTGTTAAACCAACATTTTACTATTTTAAGAAATCAAATATTTGAAGTAGCTGTACGCAAAGTATTTGAACTAATACTGAATATTCTAACAGAGGTTTCAGACCCCATCCCCTATGCTGTGCGATGGCTGATGTATCATATCTTCCCACTAACAACATATTTCTCTGTTGTTGCTTGGCTAACGGGATGAAGGCTATTAGCTGGGAGATGGCGTGGCCGGTACACTGGGGCGGCCTCCTGCTCTGCATAGTGATCCTCTACTGCCAACCAGTGTCCACCGGCAACCACAGCCCCTTGGGGCAGTCGGGTAGGTACCAGAGCCAGCCCACACCAGCCCCTCCCCTGGCCCCCAAAAGACTCATTATGGCTCCTGGCCACCAGTATGCCTAGCTCTACTGGGAACTGAGCACGGCCAATACTAATGAGGTGAAAAGAGGTGTTTTGGTCTGGTCTGCATGGTAGAATTTAAACACAGCATATGCTGATGCTACAATTACTGTAGTCTCTTGCCAGACTCATGGTTCTCCTACAGCGACTGTGGGAAGAGACTACAAAATACTACAATAATCAGCTACACATTCATAAATAACAAACAGGTAATTGTCAGTAATTTATTATCTTCCCTTTAATGACCAAGTGTTCAAATACACTACAAGAAAATGCTCAACAACAAAAGAGTGATCAAATGAAGATCCTACATCTGTATGTGAAGGCAGGGACGTGCACAAAAATCTTCACCTCTTTTTGACAGATTTTAAGGACTGGTTTAATTTTTTTCATCCATGTCTATGCATGCTAGTCAGGTTATCACCTTTCCTAAACCCTTTGTCTCAGGTTCATCACGGGTAAAGACAGGTACCTGTGAAGTGGTGGACGCCCATCGCTGCTGCAATAAGAACAAGATTGAGGAGCGCTCTCAAACTGTCAAGTGTTCCTGCTTCCCTGGTCAGGTCGCCGGGAAAACAAGGGCAATGCCCTCTTGTGTTGAAGGTAGGATGCTTCATATAAGATGGTAGAGTTTCAGTACTTCAAGGGTTTTTATTACACCAACATATTGTCAATGTTACAGTTATCTCGCCCGTTTTTCCAGGCGGAAATCAGTGTTTATTGAAGTGCTCTCCAAACAACATGCTGCAACTCATCTCATTTCAAGTGACTGACTGCCCACTGTGCTGTGTTCTCTCCTGTTCTTTTCAGCATCCATCATGCTTCAGAAGTGGTGGTGCCAGATGCAGCCCTGTCTAAAGGGAGAGGAGTGTAAAGTACTGCCTGATCTCAATGGCTGGTCCTGTAGCTCTGGAAATAAAGTCAAGACCACCAAGGTGAGTTTATGTGAAGGGACAGCAAAGGAAATTCAATTAAAGACCTTGAATTCATGCATTATTACAGTACAGTTGGAAGGCAATGAAACCAACCTATTAAGAAAACAATCATTAAATGACAAGCAAACTATACATCTGTTTCAACTAGCATTACATCAGGGAAATGGCACCAATGATACATACATGCTTCAAAGTGGTCCCTGTGTAAAGATGATGATAAATATTCTAATGAAATTATTGATTGTTTTGATCCCCCCCCCCCATGAAGCTTAATTATGTTTGCACATCTAGCTAATGCAAAGATTGAATGACAGCGTTTGTGCAGAATCATCACATGCGTTTACAGTACTTGCAATAAGCCTTGCTTTGATTATAAAATATCCCACAATCTGGCATGATTACTGCTCACAGTCAGTCACAGAGGCCTAAGCAAGCTTTATTTGGTAATTCTGTGGAAGATGGGGCCAAAAGGACAAACATGAAATGAGACCGTTTTATACATGTAAACCAGCTGATACAGAGATCTAAATGGGATGTAATTCAATCTGACAGCTTTTCATGCCAGTGGACAAACTGCTGCATTTGGGAATGTGCAAATCTGTGATGTCTTGCCTTTTATCAGCTTGAAATATATATGCAGTAGGGAAACCTATCATGAGTCAACTCGAAGAGAATAGAAAAACAGCTGAACATATACTGCATAAAGTAATTAATTAACTGAAACAAACATTCCAACATGAATCTTTCTGGACAGGTATACTATACCCATCTGATTTTATAGTTGCCTCAGGAAGAAACTCTGTTCTGCCATTTCCCTGTCCACTACATACAGTATGTCTAAGATTTGGATCAGGCAGTAGAAATAATCATTTCTAGTGAAGGCTGTTGGTACAGGGTGACCCAGCATTTAATAGACCTTTCAGAAGTTCTTGGATTGCACCCTGTTGCAGGATTTGTTGTTGTTGCTGCTTTAAGTGCATTTGAGGTTTAAAAAGGCTTCTGCATTTTGTAATTTCCACTTAAAAATTTCAGGCTTGAATTTCTCTTATGAAACATGTATCAACCCTTACAAAAATGTCCATTAATTAGAATCCACACAATTAGCTTTTCCTGTTGCTGCATGATTATTTTCCTGCTGTAGCAAACTGGCTCTAATTAAGATTCGACATCTGTTCTTCCTTGGACCAATGACTGTATGAACAGAGGCTCTTGTCTTGACTGTCTCAATGAAGCAATGTGCCCTGCTATTGATGAATGGAAGCACATTTCATTTGGGAATTCTTATCGATACGTTTTGTGGAGAGACGCTGTCTTCATTTGTTTTGGGCATTCTTATCAATACTTTTTGTGTAGAGACACTGTCATTTGATTTGTCCTGTCCAACGTTTTGGAGGAAAGGGCTGGATATGCCTGGGCTGTTCCTCGAGCTACTCCAGATTCAGCCACACACACACACATGCAAGGATGTGATGGCATGGAAATGAACATGGAACTCAGATGCAAAACAACGGCTGTTTGAAATGCTAATCGCTAGGAGAGGAGGAGAGAGGAAAGGGGCTTCTTCAATCCCGACAGTATTTACATCACGCATTTGTTTGTCTTTCTAACTGCTGTCTCCTGTTGAGAGGACCTCTGTTATAGTAATGATGTGAAATGGTGCAGAATTGCCTGTGCCTTCAAGCAAATTGTGGCTACAAGCAAAATAGAACATTCACTCTACTGTCATTTACTTTCCTCAGTTTCTGTCCTCTCAACACTTTTTGTACATCTATGCTTACTCATAATAATTGCCATTCTTTTGTTCATTCTTTTAAAGTAGTTTGAGAAAGCAGGAGAGTTTTTACAGTTTAACATGACAATGCAGAAATGTTACAGAGCTTCACTGATAAAAACCTACTTATTCCCAAAACAACATCCCATCAGAACATGCCAAACAGCCATTCAAATGCAGCTTGTCTAACCTAACATAAGAGGTGTTTGCTCACCACCGCCAAAATTATTACCCTGTAAAATGATTTGGCAATTATATATTCTGAGCTGTCACAAAGGATCAGATGTAATATTGTGTTTATGACATAATAATGATTGCTAGTGTACATGATGCCTAACCTACAGTTTTACTCAACACAAATATTTATCTTCCCTAATTTATTCAGCACAACTTTCTCTTAATGACCTAGAGAGGACACAGCTAATTAATAAAGTGTGAATATGATAAATACAAACCATTATTGCGCTGTGTGTTTGTGTGCATGCATGTGGGTGTGCGTGTTTTGCCTGGGGAGACAAGAATTAAAATCCCACTGGTTTTAAAATGCCTTCAACTTACTCAGTGCGATAGACTGAGTGTAATTTGGTTATGGCTCAAAGATATGTTCCATGTGTCTTGTCATGTGCATGATGTCTAGAATTGAAATGGCATTTAACATAATTAGAGAGTTGAACAATTATATTTAATGAATATAATATTAATTGGAATAACAATGTTGGTTCATCTGCCTGTGTTTAATTAATATATAGTGCATACATGGTCATGCGTCATAGTTGTACTGTAGGCAGATTGATGCATACTGTAGCTACTTGTAATAAAATATATAAAACCATAGTTTAGTCTCTCCCTGTTTTCATTGTGCTGTGATGTTAATGATATCATATGGTAACTATGACATTTTCTGCAGTTAACATGGGTATAAATTATTTATTATTTAAAATGCATGATGTAAAATACATTTTGACTTATAAAGCAACCGTCCTATTAGTACAGCTTAATTTCCTGAACTATTTTGAAAGTATCTTGCATGTGGAATATTGTAATTTACTGTCACACTCTTTTAAAGTTAACATGTTGAGCTCACAACAGAGGAAATAAAATGACCCCACAGCAAGACACAACAGATAGGGAGAGCACACAGACTCAGGCACGGCCTGTTTTCATGAGTAATATTGGTGTAATGTTATGTCCAATTGTTACCAAACATGAGTATGCTATCCACAGCGAGATGTATCTTCTCCAGAAAATCCCTCAACATGCATTTTACAGTTAATCAATTATTAACCTTTGTCTTCTGTGGGTTTACTTTACAAGGGGAATACTGTACATTTAAACATTTTGCCTCCTGAACATCAGCGGGGTAATGTTGATGTAAGGTACACTGAGTTTACAAGGTAAACGAGACAGGCCCACAACATATTAGCCCCGTTTATACCTGGTTCTGACATGCATCCTTTGTCTTGATTTTATCCACATTCTGAATGTGTAGACGACCACCTCCAGAGGTTGTCAGGGACCATTTGTATCTGGATATCAATCAATTTTAAACAGATCTGGATGATCTAACCATTTAAATCATAATTATACTGGTCTCTAAAATCATTGACAGGTAGCACCATTGACTTATGGCATCAATAATTGTCTTAAAGTAAATAAATGCATATTATTTTGAAAGGATATGTGTTAAATAATCTGCATACAGGGAGGCCCCAGGAAATCTGGTCACAATGCAGATACAGTGGACGTATAAGAGACAATTTTTTAAATTATTTTACTTCGGCGATGTCATCTACAAAATGGCTTCCAATACTCTACTCAGCAAACTGGATGCAGTTTATCACAGTGCCATCCGTTTTGTTACTAAAGCACCTTATTCGACCCACCACTGCGACCTGTATGCCCTAGTCGGCTGGCCCTCGCTACATGTTCGCCGTCAGACCCACTGGCTCCAGGTCATCTACAAGGCTATGCTAGGTAAAGTGCCGCCTTATCTCAGTTCACTGGTCACGATGGCTACACCCACCCGTAGCACGCGCTCTAGCAGGTGTATCTCACTGATCATCCCTAAAGCCAAAACCTCATTTGGACGCCTTTCCTTCCAGTTCTCTGCTGCCTGCGACTGGAACGAATTGCAAAAATCTCTGAAGTTGGAGACTTTTATCTCCCTCAACAACTTTAAACATCTGCTATCCGAGCAGCTAACCGATCGCTGCAGCTGTACATAGTCCATCGGTATATAGCCCACCCAATTTACCTACCTCACCCCCCCCATACTGCTTTTATTTCCTTTTCTGCTTTTTTTTTGCACACCAGTATCTCTACTTGCACATGACCATCTGATGATTTACCACTCCAGTGTTAATCTGCTAAATTGTAATTATCTGATTTATTGCCTACCTCCTCATGCCTTTTGCACACATTGTATATAGATTCTCTTTTTTTCTTTTTTTCTACCATGTTATTGACTTGTTTATTGTTTACTCCATGTGTAACTCTGTGTTGTTGTCTGTTCACACTGCTATGCTTTATCTTGGCCAGGTCGCAGTTGCAAATGAGAACTTGTTCTCAACTAGCCTACCTGGTTAAATAAAGGTAAAATAAAAAAATAAAAAAATATTATCTTTTAACCCCTTTTTCGTGATTACGATCTTGTCTCATTGCTGCAACTCCCCAACAGGCTAGGGAGATGAAGGTCGAGTCATGCATCCTCCGAAACATGACCCGCCAAACCGTTGTCGTGTCTTTGGCTATACCGGATTAAGTGATATGACATGCTATTCTATAAAATCCTTTCTCTGTAATTAATATTACCTGATTGAGCTAATCATGTAAATGTAATTAACTAGAAAGTCGGGGCCCCACAAAATAATATTTATAGAGCAGTTATCTTCCGAATAAACTCTTAAAGACCTAGTAATATTTTACATCAATAGCAGTCAATATTAATCGTCACCTTATTTCAGTCTCATCTGAAAGTTGTAAATTCTTGGTTTTCTTCACGAACCCTGGCTAACAAGTTGAATCAGCAATACAAAATTGGGTTTAATTATTTATTTACTAAATACCTAACTAATCACACAGAATTACATATACACAGAATGAATCATACCTTGATTACAAATTATGTCATAAAGGAAAACGTCCCTAGCGGACGGAACAGATATGACAGCTGGTTACACAAAGAACGGGGGTTGGGTTTGAGTGGAAGACTGAAGAACAAAGGGAGAAGCGATGTCTCTATCGGGCCGTATGCAGCTACTCTATCGTAAATACAGAATCTTATGCATTCTAAATTACCGCCCATTGGAAAAGGAAAATGCAATAAATATTTACTCTGAGCTACGCTTCAATAGGTTGGTGGTAGATGGAGGGGCCGTGTGGCCCAACAGAGTCTTACGTTGTAGTGTCGTTGTTGTGTGGTAGACGGGATACTCTGTCCGTCCTTTCCTAGCCCACGTTTACAGCGGCCGCTGCTAACTCAACGGCTAGGAGGTATCACTTCTGTAGCGAATAAGAGTTCAAAGTTCATACCATTCGCAACTTAAGCTCACGCTGAGGTTGGCTTCGTTCTGTAGTTATTATCTGAATCCTTCTGACATCGGCTCGTCATCCTAATGTACCCGTCACAGGAGGTTACATTTTCGTCAAGGGCTTATATAGTGGAGGGAGAAGGGTGTGTTTCATAGTTTATAACCCATGTCTCTTCACAGGGGCGGGCCACTGATTGAGCAGAGCCCTAACCTTATGAAAACCCAAATCTCTAATTTGGAAGCTAAAATTACATTTCATCTTTTCACAAATCATTTTATATTAAAACTTTTGAATTGCACAACAATTCCATGTGAATCTGATAACTATAATGTGTAGACTTTCCCAGATACAATTTAGGTCGTTCTGTCATCAGTCATAATGTCTCAGATGACAACCGAACTGACATCATATTCATTAAGTACCAACGCATATTTTCAACTGGTTCTATTACCGAAATATGGTTCCTTTCCCTCCACTTGTTTGATGTTCCCAGACTCTCTATGTTTAACATAAGGCTATTCAAGAGTCCCTCTGTAGAGTCAAGAGAGAAATGTATTTATGGGGGGGGTCATAAACCTTACCCACAGGCCAACGTCATGACACCGTGTTTCTTAACACCCACTCGCTTAACCCGGAAGCCAGCTGCACCAATGTGTCAGAGGAAACACTGTTTGATTGATGACCGAAGTCAGCCTGCAGGCGCCTGGCCTGCCACAAGGAGTCACTAAAGCGTGATGAGCAATGTAAAGCCCCCCGGCCAAACCCTCCCCTAGCCCGGACGACGCTGGGCCAATTGTGCGCCACCCTATGGGACTCCAGGTCATGGCTGGTAATGACATAGCCTGGGTTCGAACCTCAGGCTGTAGTGACGCCGCAACACTGCGATGCAGTGCCTTAGACCACTGTGCCACTTGGGAGGCCAAGAGACACATTTTAATACCATGTGTAGATGCAACGGCTACAATGTGGGCACAATCAGAATGTGGATAAGATCTGGACAAATGACTTATGTTAGAACTAGGTATAAGTGAGGCTATTGTCAGTCAGTTTCAACATATGTCAAAGCAGGTCACCACTGACACACTACCAACCCTGTAGATTTATCACTGTTTTTAAATGTCTTATTGTTTTTGTTTGCCTGATCAAGTCTTTAATCATTGATGGAGCCCAAATGGTTTGGCGGCACCGGCGTTCTCAGCATGAATGATTTAGATGAACGCTGTAGGAGCCGGGAGAGGAACCTGATGTCAACTTTAATTAGAATCGAGTTTGGTCCGCATTACCTTGACTTTGAAATCCCTGCATCCCACAGGGAAACAGGGAGACAGTGCCTGGTTTGAGAGGATGTGATTAGACTTGGTAATATCTTGGTGGCTAGCTGCTGCCTGTTGTACTTGGAGAGAATGGCAAACACTAGAGCAGTTTGTTTTACTCTACTCTAGGCTATGTACGGGGTCCGTGCTTAGTTTTCTTGCCAGTTGTCCACATAAACTACTGTACATTGCACATTCACCTAATGTAGTGGTGGCTGAAGTGGTGGTACACACTTATTAATTGACTCGATCTTGGTACAATCATTGACTTAATATCTGACACTACACATCATGACATTGAGTTTGACGGACTTACAAAATGTGAAAATGGGTTGGTGCAGGTGTTGAGCATGAGCACTGTCAGTGTCACCCAGTTGGAATATGTTTATATCTAGAATATCCCATGGTGATCCAGCACTGAGGTGTAATAACTGGAGACTGCATCCAAGATGTTCAACTATTGTTTTCAAGGTAATCTACTTACGCTCGTAGACATCGATTCATGGACCGTCTACATCCGGGTTGTATCCGGTTTATACCGACCAACATCACGTGCACTAGCGGACATGGAGCAGCACGAGTAGCGACGACATCATCACATCATCCAAAAACAAAGCAGACATTGGATGAATATAATTTGTTAATATCTTTGGCTGTGAGTGATGTGAAAAAAAATCTGCATTTGTGCACAAAGGTGGTGACTAAAGTGTCTTATTAGACATTTTCAAAACGGACTTTTCCATGTGGCTGTTTATGGAAATGGTCTTTCTGGGGCCGACATCAGTTAAACTGCAGTACCAAAGCAAAACTGTAGGATTAGTCAAAACTGTGCTTCTAGACCAGAACCCTGGCCCCTTGGGATCCAGCAGAGAAGGGGTCATATGGGTACCTCACTGTTGTCCCCTGATGCCTCACTTTTGTCCTGACAGAAAGTCAAGGTGGATCAACGTCAGTTGTCACGTATTTGTCACAGTTCTGCACCCAAATGTGAGCCATCAGGCCCCGCGGGAGCAGCCTGGAGTGTGTCTGATTTTATGGAGCTGGTGCTTCTTCAGAATCTCCTGCAGTTAGCTAACATTAAATTATCATTAGTGTCATAGTGTTTGGTAGTGTGATGGAGGATCTGTTTTACTGTCAAACAAACGACTTTAGTTAGAAACAGAATGTCATATTCTGGGTAAGAGGGAGAGGAGAGCTGAATGAGACAATTGGAAGCTGCGGTTGAGTAGCCATTGGTAGGATGAGCAGCCATGTTGGGAATCTATCCAGGCCAGGGCACCGGGGTTATCACCCCTGTTCTAGCCACAAGATTTTTAATGACCACTGAGTCAAGACCTCAGTTTCAACAGCTCCTTCACAGATAATTGAAGATGATAACTTTTCAGAGTGCTTCAATTTAGCCGATGATTCCCTCCATGAGGCACAATGCTGCATACCGTGGTTTCACCTTCAACTACTGTTCACCTCTGTCTCATTTATCTTTTTCACAGAATCCCAGTAGCCCAGTCCCACCAGCTTAATCGTTTCATCTGCAGCATGATTGTAAAGGGAGCCTTTAAAGGAAGCAGCACCTCCATTAAACAGTGGTTTAGTAATTAATTTGCTTTCTTAGGCTGTGTGCTTACACAGGTACTGTATGCACACTAGCAGTTCATCAATAGTTGTTCAGATTGGAATACACTTTAGAACAGATTTCAGAATACAGTTAGGATACAGTGCCTTTACTTGCATGTTACTTTCTGCTGTCACTAGCCTTGCCTGCCGCTGGTGCGATGTGATTTCAGTGTGTGTTTATACGCTGTGTTTGACCCACAAGCACAGATGGAGATTCCAGACAACATGTGCCAGAGAGCAACACTCAGAAAATCCCTTCAGGGTGTCTGGTGGTTTTACATCTGCCCGCTGACTGCTTGGTTCCTGGTGCTTTGCAATATAAAACTATTTTATATAATCTGCTTCATGCTCCATTGGGCATCCTTTGTTGAGCGGAAGACTTCAGAGTAAATCTGTTTTTTATTGACTGTCCTTATTCGTCAAGTTAATTTCTTCTTTTCAATGCGAGCAGAACACTTCAAAACCCCAGTCTGTTAGGGTAAAATTCCCAGAGTGCTGCAGTTCTGTAGCTACTGTTTTATGGATTCAACTGGTCTAGTAGGCTACCTAATACAAAAGATGCATTTACACGGGGGAAAGTAGGCCGGTACGGTCCATTATGGCGTCCCGGCAAAATAAATAATGGGGGTACGGTATACCGGTAAAACGTGAGTCTATCACAATAATTAACACAAAATGCCAATAAAACTATAGGCTATTAAACCATTATTTAACATTACCACAGTGGTGTAGTGGAGGGTAAACAATGCAGCTTACCCACATTTTTAGGGGGCTGGACAGTTTACCCCCCTTTTGCAGAAAAATACATTGAAAGTGTAGGGAGTGTCATTTATTTTACAACTACTTGGGCGGTAAGAAAATAAATCTACTTTCACCTCTGAATGTACAAATTAAACATTGGTATTCTGGTCATGTGTTTTCCTCTACTTACTTAACCCAGTTAGCAGGCTAGTTGATTGTGTTCGTTGTGATTTCTGACATCTGTGCACTGTGGAGGCAATTATTATCCAGATTTCATCACTTATGATAAGCTGATTTTGTTGATACTTCAAGCAGCCAATGCAAAATAGATATTTAATTACATAACACCATAGTTTAATTTAATATTTATGCACAAAGCAATGGTAGACTTTTAATATGTTGTTGAAGAATTTGACACACATACGGCATCTAAAGAAGTTTAAAAAAACAACGTAGGCCTACTGTGTTTTTTGGTGAACACTCAACCGTTTGATGGATAACTGAACTATAAAAGAGATGACCTAAGGAATTCAAGTACAAAAACGGTTTTGATAAAAGAAACATGTCTTGTTATTGGTCAAATGATTCCAATGTACAGTTGCATCCTCACATGATCTACACCTATAGGTTATTGTATGTTTAAGAAACACTAGACCTTTGGCTGTGGTCTGGAATCTGGAACACTTGGACAAGAACAGAACAGATCAGAGTTTGGAATCATTTACATCTCACCACCATCATACTGTAGACAATGTCCTTGTTCACATGAAGAGACTGAAACATGGTATATACAGAATCCTGAGGCCCCACGGCAAGTACTTCATCAAAGTAACCCAGAAATGTCTCTCTCTCTCTTTCGCCGAGTCTGTCTGAGCTTGCTGATACCAGAGAACGAAGAGCTGGGACAGTGGCGGCAGTAGATTCTCAGACGAATATCAGATACAGTTCAGATGTGCTGTACATCTAAATGCAGTGTTCCATCAAATTACAACATTGTGAAATCACTGGGTTCCCCATTGCTATGCTTCAGCTGCATCATTCCTCAGTGCTTTTGAGCAGCAGTTTCTTTGAGAATTCACACCTTTCTATACAGGGAAGTTCACACGTATAACTGTAAGGTAAGCTGAATGTCTGGGTCCTTGGATTGATCTGAAACAAACAAAAGGGAGAGCACTCAGATATTGCGATATAGTATATTGCAGTGCAGCTATAATAGTCTTGATTATTAGATGGTTTATGGTAAGATGGTATACATTAACAGCTCCATGGAAGATGGAACATGTCAAAGCTGACCTTTGCAGTTGGCCCATCTAAAGTTAGAGGTATCCTTTGCTTGCAGGTTGTTGGGTGTTCTAAAAAAGAAAAGACAGTTCTCATATTCTTGAGTCAATACCTTGTGCCTTTGTCTGTCAATATAAAACTCTATATTGGTCTGTTGGTGCAAATCTCCCGTGCCTGTACCTATCCCCCCTCCAATATAACTCTGATTCAAATTGTAATGAGAGATTATCTTACCCGGGTGGTTTTGATCTTGTTCCCAGCGTAACACATCCAGCCTGAGTTGTCAGGCAGCGTCTTGCACTCTTCATCCTCCAGGCAGGGCTCCATCTCGCACCACCACTTACCAATTACTATGGATGCTGCAGGCAACAAAACCATAAGGTGACCTGAGTATGTCTTACCCAGTGGAAACGGAGGCAATATGAGAGAGCAGTATATGACTTGAAGATGGATTGGTGACTAGCACTGAAGCAACCTTAGGTGTATTTACAGTGGCTTGCGAAGGTATCCACCCCCCTTTGGCATTTTTCCTATTTTATTGCCTTACAACCTGGAATTAACAAAATATTTTGGGGGGGGTTGTATCATTTGATTTACACAACATGCTTACCACTTTGAAGATGCAAAATATTTTTTCTTGTAAACAAAAAAACAAGACTAAAAAAATGAAAACTTGAGAGTGCATAACTATTTACCCCCGCAAAGTCAATACTTTGTAGAGCCACCTTTTGCAGCAATTACAGCGGCAAGTCTCTTGTGGTGTGTCTCTATAAGCTTGGCACATCTAGCTACTGGGACTTTTGCCCATTCTTCAAGGCAAAACTCCTCCAGCTCCTTCAAGTTGGATGGGTTCCGCTGGTGTACAGCATTCTTTAAGTCATATCACAGATTCTCAATTGGATTGAGGTCTGGGCTTTGACTAGGCCATTCCAAGACATTTAAATGTTTCCCCTTAAACCACTCAAGTGTTGCTTTAGCAGTATGCTTAGGGTCATTGTCCTGCTTGAAGGTGAACCTCCGTCCCAGTCTCAAATCTCTGGAAGAATGAAACAGGTTTCCCTCAAGAAGTTCCCTGTATTTAGCGCCATCCATCATTCTTTCAATTCTGACCAGTTTCCCAGTCCCTGCCGATGAAAAACATCCCCATAGCATGGGATGGTGTTCTCGGGGTGATGAGAGGTGTTGGGTTTGCGCCAGACATAACATTTTCCTTGATGGCCAAAAAGCTCAATTTTAGTCTCATCTGCACAGAGTACCTTTTTCCATATGTTTGGGGAGTCTCCCACATGCCTTTTGTCGAACACCAAACGTGTTTGCTTATTTTTGTCTTTAAGCATTGTTTTTTTTCTGTCCACTCTTCCGTAAAGCCCAGCTCTGTGGAGTGTACGGCTTAAAGTGGTCCTATGGACAGATACTCCAATCTCCGCTACGGAGCTTTGCAGCTCCTTCAGGGTTATCTTTGGTCTCTGTTGCCTCTCTGATTAATGCCCTCCATGCCTGGTCCGTGAGTTTTGGATGGTGGCCCTCTCTTGGCAGGTTTGTTATGGTGCCATATTCTTTCAATTTTTTAATAAAGGATTTAATGGTGCTCTGTGGGATGTTCAAAGTTTCTGATATTTTCTTATAACCCAAACCTGATCTGTACTTCTCCACAACTTTGTCCCTGACCTGTTTGGCGAGCTCCTTGGTCTTCATGGCGCAGCTTGCTTGGTGGTGCACCTTGCTTAGTTGTGTTGCAGACTCTGGGGCCTTTCAGAACAGGTGTATATATACTGAGATCATGTGTCAGATCATGTGACACTTAGATTGCATACAGGTGGACTTTATTTAACTAATTATGTGACTTTAGAAGGTAATTGGTTGCACCAGATCTTATTTAGGGGCTTCATAGCAAAGGGGGTGAATACATATGCACGCACCACTTTTCCGTTTCACCTTTTTTCATTTCACTTCACCAATTTGGACTATTTTGTGTATGTCCATTACATGAAATCCCCCAAAAATATATTTAAATTCAGGTTGTAAAGCAACAAAATAGGAAAAATGCCAAGGGGGATGAATACTTTTGCAAGGCACTGTAAAGCATTTCTTACATGCATTTCAAATCAAAGAGAAAGCCAGACGTCTAGACATGTTAATTGAACGAGGGGGCATAGCTGTAACTAATGCAGGACATATTCTTGCTCTGGAAAGAGAAAATTGCCTTAAATACAGGGTAAATGTCCAACACATCTTGGACGTCTGACAGAGAAAAATACCCTGTCAGTCCTGACAGACAAAAGAGACCTCAAATTCCCTCACTCTGTCTGTGTACTCTGCTCAGTAATTGTGGAAACATTTCCTAATGGTTAGAATCTAAAGAAGAATACAAGCAGGTGAGAAGTGATGCTTGCTCTCAGGGCCGGGCCCCAGGCATAAGCAACATAAGTGACCCCAAAAAATGTAAAACAGTGGTCAAAACATTAAGGACACCTTCCTAATATTGAGTTGTCCCCGTTTTGCTCTCGGAACAGACTCAATATGTTGGGGCATGGAGTCTACAAGGTGTCTAAAGCTTTCCACAGGAATGCTGGCCCATGTTGACTCCAAATGCTTCCCACAGTTGTGTCAAATTGGCTGGATGTCCCTTAGGTGGTGGACCATTCTTGATACACATGGGAAACTGTTGAGTGTGAAGAACCTGGGTAGAAACCTTAGATTTGTGTAGGGACTATATCTCGTGGAAGGATGAAATAGTATCCAAATAACGTTTTTAATGAAAATATGTCAATCATTATTTGAATATGTTGGTAACCTGTTGTATAAAAGTGATAATGCTCTTGAAGCTGGTGTTTGGAGGATATATTGGCACCGTTTACCAGCCCGACATGAAACAACACCCATGCCAATATATCCTCCAAAACCGGCTTCTCGGGCGTTATCACTTCACTATAGTAATTACGGCCGAATACCGACTGGGTGCTATTTTGTTAGTCACTTTCACTCAGAGATCATTAACATGGCATAAGTCATTGCAAAATGTGCAGAATTGCAGGAGATTAGCTTTAAAACTGCAAAAATGTAGCATCACCACATGGCAAAATGAGTATACAATTTTAGCATTTTCTCTCTGCCCCACAGCATAGGAAGAAATACAGTATATAGGCAGTAATACAGGCTACTACTGTCTTCTGTTGGATCTTTACTAGAGATGCTAAAATTGTGTCTCATCTGTCAAAAAGCCAATACATACAATTCATAAAGCAACAGTACATTTCCACAGTACAAAATTAGATAGTTGAGTATGACCACAACTTCAGTAAAAGTTTTGTCTGAGTGTTCTTGGCTGTCCTAGTCTAAGTGCTTTTCCACTTGGACCTGTTCCTTACGGTGAAGAGGGTCACCGTGGTTTGTTGCCAGGAGTCTGATCGAACAAAGTTTATAGTGCATCTATTAAACAACAACTCCTTAGGCGGCTCTGTCTTAGACCTGGCACGAATCAAAACAAGATGCATAATACACAAAGAACCATTGCAACTTCTCTAGGGAATGTACTGTATGCCATTGATGAATGCATATGTTCTATATACATTCTATACATTCTCTCAGGTTAATACTTCTGCAGTGAGCTAATCAAAAGAAAGGGATGGTGCATCTCTGTCTCTACTGGCCACCTGCTGTGAGAAATGCTATCCCAGATCTATTGGGAAGGCTGAAGCATCATATACAATCCAAGTTATATATTGTACTACTTTTATGCAACCCTGATAAAAAACATATTCAAGAACTGGTTCTATAAGCAGCATCTGTGTGTGCGAGTCCAATCAGTGATAGGGCACACACTTCCCTTGCACCTGCAATACCAATGGGAGTTGGGCTGCTAGTCATCCTCTACTCACCGTCAACACAGGAGGGTCTGTTCCTGGTGGTCCCTGCCACCTTCCCTGGTAGACAGGAACACTTGACCGTCTGGGACCGCTCCTCAATCTTGTTCTTATTACAACATCTGTGAGCCGCAATCACTTCACACGTTCCTCCTTCTAGGAAAAGATAAACAAAAGCAAACAAGTAAAAACTGTTCAAAATAACTTCTTAGGTTAATCAATGGCAAAGTTAGCACAATCAACAATGATTTATGTAGCTACTGTATGTTGGTAGGCCCGTTGTTGGCCTGTTAAATTCCTGTGTATGTTGTAGGCTTTTTCTCAATATCAACATCCTGTAGATGGTATCTCTTTATGCAAGATATCACAAGTGTATTACATGTGACAGCTATTAATATGTTTACCATAAACAAAAGTAATGTCTGTCGTGAGTTTTGTGCTTTGATTGAGTGAGGCCCCAGAGGTCCCTAGCTTGTGTGAGAGACTAGATAAATACATTATCAGGATGAGAAGGCCTCCAGGGGCCCTCCCTCCGTCTTAGTCTGAATAATGTCCCTTCGTGTAATTATCAGGAGGTTGGTTCACTTTGCCTACAGGACACCGTCCCCCGCCATCCCCCTCATCAGGCTGGCTGTCTTATTCTGCCTACGGAACATCTCCCTATCAGGATGCCCCACCTGCTGTCCTCAGCGGTCTGCCCCTACAACTAACACTAACAACACAACAAGTATGACCAATCCAATAATTAGGCCTGTCTGTCGACCAAAGACAAGGAAAGTTTATATGTGAATCAGGAGGAAAATATGAAATGTTTCCCATTTGGCGGAGTTTTTAGAGAGAAACGTATATGCCATTACGTTTTCAAAATGTGTTACGACTAGAGAATGTAATTGCAGAGCAGTAGTGGATATCACCTGCTGATGAAAGTAATACTATGGAACATATAACCCATGAGACTGGGTTGAATAATAATGCTATCACCTTACCTTGTGCAATATTCAAAGATTAGTCAAATACAGCCAAAGGACTTTTTCCCAACTGGATAGAAATGTAGATTTGTCTTCTAAGATATAAGATTTCAAGTGAGACCCATATTCTTAGTCAAAACCCAGATAGACATTTAAAAGAGTTTAAATTCAGGTTGGAGAGGAGTCGGTGTCAGCTTCATGCTATAATTCAGCGATCATGTTAAAGCCTGGAGAGATGATCTAACACGACCTCTCCTGAACCCTGGATGACCTCCTGACACCTGATTCAAAGGAGACAACACAGCCCATTCTCCTCTACTAATGACTGACTCACTCATTCCACCACCTCATCTCAATAGCAAGAGGATTTAGTTTAAACATTTTCAATACAACATGCAAAGAATTTTAGAGACTGCCAAATGTTACCATTATACGTTAGGGTTTAATTAGGATTTTTGATATACTTCACCCACACACTGCCTTTATGCATAACATTGTGTTTTTCAGAGTGTGCATTGTACATCACCCTGTCAGCTATCTGAAGTGTTGTTTGAGCCTAGCTTGACTGAGAAGTGACTGCAAATAACAGCAATAGAGATTGGAAGCTCCGTTGGAGACAGCCTAGAGGTTTAATTGGCAGAAATAATTGTAATAGAATAATTAAACAATGGTAATTGACTAAGTTTAATTGAATGGGATGAAATAAATTAAAGACCTTCGCTTTCCAAATCTCTCTGTCTGACCAGATTTCTCAATAATACCGTGTGGTTTCAGTGGGATTTTCGTGACTCAAGGCTGGTAGTTGAGAACAGCCTTTGGCAGGAGTTGAGGAGAGACATAAACTTTATCTCTGAACCTGTATGACAACGGGGCATGTTTGCACAATGATAATCCTGATTTTATTTAGAAGTGGAAGCAGTAGGCCATCAGCTAAAACAACAACAGCCCACAGGGGTTAGTTCTCTTTAATGCATCTTCTTAATTGCATAAGACAAGACCCAGATTAATCCTTTGATCTATTAAAAACCAGACTACTCAACAGAATCCACTTTGTTCGTTGCTTATGTTGCTTGTTGAGAGCAGCAGCAACGTGAACAGGAGAAGTTTGAGTCTGGATATACTCTATTTTTGGAAATCGTCACCTCTGAAGAATCCAATTTGTAAGTCGCTCTGGATAAGAGCGTCTGCTAAATGACTTAAATGTTAAATGTAAATGTAAGAATATATTAAAATCAAATAAAAATGCAAATAGGCTTGGTTATTTCCAGCTGGTAGGTGTATTCGGTGGCTTTAAACAAAAGTAATGTAAAACTGATGAGCGTTCTTTAAGCTCAGTCGGTGTGGCTCAGTTTGTGACTGCCACACTCTTAATGCTCCGAGACTCCATCTCTACGCACACACGCTGCATGCTCAGAGACCACATCTCTGCGTCATGAATATATCAGGGAGAGATGGAGAATAACATGGTTGGAGATGAATAGTGCCTCATCAGGTGACGGCTGCTGGAGCCATGCCAGGATATAATTGTTTTCTGTATTTCCATTCCCTCTTCCATTATCAATCACTGAGAACAAAGTCAGCTGCCCTAATGACAAATGGCTTCAGAACTTGTGTGTGCGTGTTTGTGTAGTTATGTGTCTCATGGAAGCTGTGATATTGTATAAAGGTTGGGTGGGATGGTGTGCTTTCTGAAAAGCACAAAATATCCCATCTCTCCCTGAAAAGCACATTATGTTAAGCAGGTCATGAGCCAGTTCCTGATCTCTTTCCTTATTGTTTCTCCCACTATTGTGTTAACTGGCAGAGAACAGGAATCCTGCTGAGACAGTCGTTCCAGGGGGTAGAGGGGTAATGCAGGCAGGAACAGGAGGGGCTCTGCTAGTAACGCACTATTTTAGTTGCCATACCATGCCATGTTTCTGCCAGTGCCATCTTCCTGTCTGTACAGTAATCTAAACATTGGGTTTGTCAGAACACAGGTGCCACACAACCTGCAACCCGATAGGTCTGGCCCACATTTATTTAGCTAGAGACATTGACCTTTTGAAAGCGCCTGCAAGTTTGCTGAGGTTATAAACTATTTGTCATTGCATTTTGAGGAAAGATAAGGTACTGTCATGATATTTGACAATGTACTTTCTGTGGCATTCAGGGGTTGTAACACTTCAAACCAGAGTAAATGGGGCTTGGGAGGCCTGGTTCGTGGGGGCTGCAGAGAAAGACATTTGTGTGAGCTCTTAATATTTTAGGAACCCAAGATTTGGACAGGTCACAACACCTGGAGTCCACAATAAATCAGTTTCTAAGGAGTGACAGAGGAGTAAATCAGTTTCTGAGGAGTAACAGATGAGTAAATCAGTTTCTGAGGAGTAACATAGGAGTAAATCAGTTTCTGAGGAGTAACAGAGGAGTAAATCAGTTTCTGAGGAGTAACAGAGGAGTAAATCAGTTTCTTTGGACTCTGGAAAGCGAAATGAAAGCCAGTAGAAATTAGGAATTAGGACTTATTACCCCTGCTATAGAGGTTCATACTGTAGTGTCAACCCATGCATGACAATTACACACAACATTGACATTCTACAATTGCGTGGATCTTAGATTCTCTGTGCCTAATGGATGTGAACAGGGGCCATATGGGACCAATAAATGGCTATTCACCAGTGATGAAGCTGCTATTGCTCAGACACAAATGTTCGCTACATCTCACTAGAAATGTCACTATATGCCGTGAGCAGGCCAAGACTTGCTGTCTACTGTAATAAACACATGTGAAGTAGTCTCCAGAGGATCTGACCGCATGTATTCTATCTCAATGGGTAGTGGGTACACTCTTTCCCTCTCCAGCAATCTGTGCTGTGTGTGTGTGTGTGTGTGTGTGTGTGTGTGTGTGTGTGTGTGTGTGTGTGTGTGTGTGTGTGTGTGTGTGTGTGTGTGTGTGTGTGTGTGTGTGTGTGTGTGTGTGTGTGTGTGTGTGTGTGTGTGTGTGTGTGTGTGTGTGTGTGTGTGTGTGTGTGTGTGTGTGTGTGTGTGTGTGTGTGTGTGTGTGTGTGTGTGTGTGCGTGTGTGTGTGTGCGTGTGTGCGTGTGTGCGCCGTGCTAGTCTAAAACGAAATATGAAACTGCAATTGAATGTACTGTGCTATCTTTGCTGTGTTTCACACTGCCATCCACTTGGAAAGCCTTAGACGCTCAATTTAGCAGGTAACATGGCTCTTTTCCGAGGTTCTGTGGATGCACACATACTACGTTGTGAATGGTTCTTTCCCATATACACACACATCTCCATGAGTTCTGGCAAACCATAGCCCATGTTTGGAATGGAAGTAGCCAGCCTCTCACCATTAAATAGAAGATTCGCTCAAGGTGACCTGTAATAGGCCGCGCTCACAGTTCATTCTCTGTGTCCATGCCAGCAGGCTACCACAGCCCTGTCACTGGCAGGAAATGAGACAACCAGATTAGAGAATGTCAAATTAATGCAGATGGAAGACAGTGAGGGTCACAAAACACAAGCCTGCATGGTGTCAAATTGAAAGACTAGGTTTTTCCACCCAGTAATGTCCTTGCAGGGCTGTTGTTATTCTGGTCTCAAATGCTTGGGAAAAACATGGAGAGAACTATTGCATGATAAATTGTGTGCCAATCATGACAAATTTGTTTCTGCAAAAAAGAAAAATGGATGATAACATGATATGATGCCAATCATAAGTTTGTCTTTTGCAATTCAAAAGACTAAATGACATCTAGATGAATCGTGTGAGTCATGGGAGAGAAAACAAAAATGGAATAGCTGAATGTTATGAACAATGTAAGATCAATGTTTTCTTTTCTCTCTTAGAGCAAATAACATGGCTTTGAAAAGCAATAAGAAGTCCTAATAACGCACTGATCAAGAAGGCTAAATCGGGATTCGACAGTCCCTTCTTGAGTGTGTGTGTGTGTGGTGTGTAAGTGCGTGTGTGTGTTTACTTTTACCCTCCCAGACCAGAAAGAATTACTCTCCCCCTCTGAATTGGATTTAGCAAAGTACTTTTTCACAGCATGCGCAATTTACACATGGCTGAAGAAAAATATAAATTGCTACTCAGAAAAAGTACGGCCCATGAGAAAATTAATATAAGCAAGGACATTTATGAAATATATGACTGGCAGCACTGTCACTTAACAGCAGTAGCATCTCCCTCCTCTTAGTAGTTATTTTGCATTTCAATAAAGTATTGTCCATTCTCAGAGGCCCGTTGCACCTGACCATATCTTTAACCCTCCTGTGTTAAAGATGCATGAAAACAGCATTGAACAGAGGAACCAGAGAAAGGGAGGAGAGGAACCAGAGAGAAAGGGAGGAGGGGAACCAGAGAGTGGAAGGGAGGAGAGGAACCAGAGAGAAAGGGAGGAGAGGAACCAGAGAGTGGAAGGGAGGAGAGGAACCAGAGAGTGGAAGGGAGGAGAGGAACCAGAGAGAGAAAGGGAGGAGAGGAACCAGGGAGAGAAAGGGAGGAGAGGAACCAGAGAGTGGAAGGGAGGAGAGGAACCAGAGAGAGAAAGGGAGGAGAGGAACCAGGGAGAGAAAGGGAGGAGAGGAACCAGAGAGAGAAAGGGAGGAGAGGAACCAGAGAGAGAAAGGGAGGAGAGGAACCAGAGAGAGAAAGGGAGGAGAGGAACCAGAGAGAGAAAGGGAGGAGAGGAACTAGGGAGAGAAAGGGAGGAGAGGAACCAGAGAGAGAAGGGGAGGAGAGGAACCAGAGAGAGAAAGGGAGGAGAGGAACCAGAGAGTGGAAGGGAGGAGAGGACCCAGAGAGTGGAAGGGAGGAGAGGAACCAGAGAGTGGAAGGGAGGAGAGGAACCAGAGAGTGGAAGGGAGGAAAGGAACCAGAGAGAGAAAGGGAGGAGAGGAACCAGGGAGAGGAAGGGAGGAGAGGAACCAGAGAGAGAAAGGGAGGAGAGGAACCAGAGAGAGAAAGGGAGGAGAGGAACCAGAGAGAGGAAGGGAGGAGAGGAACCAGAGAGAGAAAGGGAGGAGAGGAACCAGAGAGAGAAAGGGAGGAGGGGAAACAGAGAGAGGAATCCGAGAGGGAACGGTAGGAGAGGAACCGGAGAGAGAAAGGGTATGGGTTTTTCTATTTGCATCTGAGCCACATGTCTCCACAGCTGTCACACAGGGACGCAAAGGCTGCTGTAAAACTGGTGTTGATCAAGGGCATAAAATCATATTCTCAGTCTTGAGGAGGAGGATCCTTATGTGACAAAATGCCCATGGTGATTTCGTTTGGCTATGGATATACTATATGTGTTGTTGGGCGTGACAACTAACTACAGCAGCAATCATGCAATGAAACAAAAACGTTCCATTTGGTAAAAATTGGACAAAAAACATGGAACATGAGTCTCTATTCTTCTTTATTATTTTTTCCAAAAATGTAATGTCAATGCTTTGTCTGCCTATCTATACATCTTTCCCTAGCTCTCGCTGCCTTGTACGTTTCCAGGTATTTAATATCAGTATATAGCCTTCCCAGATGAAACACTTCCAGTCTGCATTAAAAAAAAGAAAAGAAAAAAAAAAAGAGGGAAGATGAAAGGTGGGCACTATTCAAAGAGTTGTCAGTGGAAAGCTGCTGAGCTTGTATCTGTAGCTACAATCTTAGAAGAAAAGGTTCCAAAAGGGTTCTTCGGCTGTCCCCCTTTTTGGTTGCAGGGAAATCCTTTTGGGTTCCATGTAGAACCCTCTATGGAAAGGGTTCTACATTGAACCCAAAAGAGTTCTTCAAAGAGTTCTCTTATGGGCACAGTCGAAGAACCATTTTAGGTTCTAGATATCACTTTTTTTGTTTGAGTGTAGGTCCTCTCCTCTCAGGGCTGGACGGACGGACGCTGCAGTAGTCTGGTGCAGGTACGAGTGTGTCTGGCTGCCCTGCAAATGCACTCTGCTGCAACATTTGCTCTGTGTAAATAATGTACAGCACAATAGAATGCTTAAATTACCTGTCATACAATAAGACATGTGCTCTCCTGGGTTGGGTAGTAATGATTTACCTAAGTTTCACAGGGTGACAGGGATGGTAATGGGAGTTGAAGGAAATGGTTAATTACTAATCCAATATGCTGGTGTTGTGCAGAGATGTCTTAGGTAATAATCACTTTCAATTATCTTTATTGTGCATTGAGAATAGACTAGATATGTGGGTGTTGGTGACGTATGCAGCCTATTGTATGAAAGTACAATAATTGCACTCTTTATGCTTGCTATTAGTATACCACTTGGTTACTGTGAAGGGACAGTACACCAGTCATCATCTCTATTAAAATTGTGTAGGTGTTTTCTTATCACATGTCCCATGTGAGAACAACACACACTACTCATGCTCTGCCCCAATTGATGCTCTCCAGCCTAACTCCATAACTCATCCTATGATAGGGTTCTCATTATTGCAACAGAGCAGTCATTTCTATCATACCACACCACTCTACCTCGGCATGCTGCATGCTTATCACCAACTCTGAACCTGCTGTAATTGGATCTGTGGTTTAAATATGCAAAGTGATTTGTGGCAAACCAAGGAGGTATTAGAGGCATAAGAAGCTGAAATCTGCAATAGAGCCTGATACTCACAGTATTAATTACCTTGCTTATTTATCATACCAACTCTCCCCCTTGGACCCAATTAGGAATTCAAGATGCTATTTTACTAGCTAATGAGGTTTAAGTCATGATAATGAATTGAATATCCCTGTCGAGCATTTGAAATAAGTAAGAATGAAGGGTAACAACTCAGTAAGGGATCATCCTGCAGAAATACTGTAGGTGTACCGGACATATAGTTTCCCTTATTGACAAGTCATTCATTTTTATGTAAGGGTTAGTGTTATTGGGCTCCCAAGTGGCGCAGTGGTCTAAGGCACTGCATTTCAGTGCGATACTGCAATACTACAGTTCCTGGTTCGAATCCAGGCTGAATCACATCCGGCTGTGATTGGGAGTCCCATAGGGCGGTGCACAATTGGCCCAGCGCCATCACTGTAAATTACAATTTGTCCTTAACTGACTTGCCTTGTATAAAAAAATATATATATATATATTTCTAGGGTTAGGGTTGAACCATGATGTGGACATGAAGCTAGGGTTAGGGTACAACATAACCTTCACTCCAAATCAAACCTACAACCTGATTTTGGACAATATTACCTTGAAGGATTCCTACTACCAAAGATTCTTATTTCCAAGGTCTATACAGCAAATGCTCCGGCAAACGAACAACCACTAAAAGAAACACAAGAAACCTGAAAACACCATCAAACCTGGAATTGAGTGAGTAATGTTAGTCTGAAGCTAGTTTTAAAGCCAAGAAGAAAAATAAATGACAATGATATATATTACTTTATGAGGACAGAATGCTAAGTTAAGGACAGCACAGATCTGACTGCAACTTCGATTAGCACTGAGGTGTGAAGTGAGAGGTGTCAAAGCTCTTGAGCCCAACAATGGCAGGAGAGTTTCAGAGCCTCTCCCACCCAAATGCAGAGGTCTTTGAAGCCCCCCCATCGGTGCAGAGGTCGTTACAATACAGTAACCCCTGGATTCATCTCTATTTTGAACTGATATGCAGCAATGACACTTCAATTGTAAATTACCTCAATAAGAAACAATATTGTTGCTTTGATCACATCAGAAGATATCCTCCTCGCAATCTCCAAAATACAACAGCCACAGGACAACTTTGTTTGGATGTCGTAAAGGACCATTTGCCGAAACTGAAGAGATATAGCCAACTAACAACCTCCTTTTCCATGTGGAAAAAAATGGTGGACAGAGACTTGATAGCTACGTTAGCTAGCTAGCTGGGATTTTCTACAAGGAATCTGCCTTCCGAAAAAGCTTCTCCCAAGTGGGTGTGACACCTACTCCCGTTGCCTGCTGCACTGCTGCTTGGATTCCACCTGGCGATCTGTTCACCGTCTACCCTGGCCTGTCTCCCCCTGTCTGGTACAGGTACCCCCACCCCTCTCCGTTCTTTTGGGGCGAGTGACTCTGAACTTACAATGGCTAGCCCCAAGTTGTTAAGGGCAGAGAAAGCTTGTTGGACACCAAGAAAGCTTTGTTGTAGAGTGTTTAAAAAACAATTTTAAGGATCCGTCCCTTTTTTCCAATTTTCACCTAAATGTCATATGTCATACCCAAATCTAACTGCCTGTAGCTCAGGACCTGAAGCAAGGATATGCATATTCTTGATACCATTTGAAAGGAAACACTTTGAAGTTTGTGGAAATGTTAAATTAATGTAGGATCATATAACACATTAGATCTAAAAAAGAGAATACAAAGAAAAATACATGCATTTTGAAAGAATTGTACCATAATCTTTGAAATGCAAGAGAAAGGCCATAATGTATTATGCCAAGTTCATAACTGTGCACTCTCCTCAAACAATAGCATGGTATTATTTTACTGTAATAGCTACTGTAAAATGGACAGTGCAGTTAGATTAACAAGAATTTCAGTTCCAATATCAGATAAGTCTATGTCCTGAAAAATGTTCTTGTTACTTACACCTCATGCTAATCACATTAGCCTACGTTAGCTCAACTGTCCCGCGTGGGACCCACCGATCCTGTAGAGGTTTTAACCTTGTCCGGAACACCTCCAAAACAAAGGTCATGTGGTTTGGAAAGAAGAATGTCCCTCTCCCAACCTGTGTTATTACTACCTCTGAGGGTTTAGAGCTTGAGGTAGTCACCTCATACAAGTACTTGGGAGTATGGCTAGATGGTACACTGTCCTTCTCTCAGCACATATCAATGCTGCAGGCTAAGGTTAAATCTAGACTTGGTTTCCTCTGTTGTTATCGCTCCTCTTTCACCCCAGCTGCCAAACTAACCCTGATTCAGATGACCATCCAACCCTTGCTAGATTATGGAGACATAATTTATAGATCGGCAGGTAAGGGTGCTCTCAAGCGGCTAGATGTCTTTACCATTCAGCCATCAGATTTGCCACCAATGTTCCTTATAGGACACATCACTGCACTCTATAATCCTCTGTAAACTGGTCATCTCTGTATACCCATCGCAAGACCCACTGGTTGATGCTTATTTATAAAACCCTCTTAGGCCTCACTCCCCCCTATCTGAGATATCTACTGCAGCCCTCATTCTCCACATACAACACCCGTTCTACCAGTCACATTCTGTTAAAGGTACCCAAAGCACACACATCCCTGGGTCGCTCCTCTTTTCAGTTCGCTGCAGCTAGCGCCTGGAGGGAGCTGCAAAAAACACTCACACTGGACAGTTTTATCTCCATCTCTTCATTCAAAGACTCAATTATGGACGCTCTTACTTACAGTTGTGGCTGCTTCATGTGATGTATTGTTGTCTCTACCTTCTTACCCTTTGTGCTGTTTTCTGTGCCCAATAATGTTTGTACCATGTTTTGTGCTGCTACCATGTTGTGCTGCTGCCATATTGTGTTGCTAACATGTTGTTGTCATGTTGTGTTGCTACCATGCTGTGTTGTCACGTGTTGCTACCATGCTATGTTGTTGTTTTAGGTCTCTCTTTATGTAGTGTTGTGGTGTCTCTCTTGTCGTGATGTGTGTTTTGTCCTATATATATTTTTTTTTAAATCTCAGCCCCCATCCCCGTAGGAGGCCTTTTTTGTAGGGTGCCATTGTAAAAAGGAATTTGTTCTTAATTGACTTGCCTAGTTAAATAAAAGTACAAATAAAAAAAGCGTAAGGGTTAGGGTTATGTCTAGGGTTAGGGTTTAACCGTGGTCTGGACATGAAGCTAGGGTTAGGATTAAGGTAAGGGTTAGGGTTATGTCTAGGGTTAGGGTTGAACCGTCGTCTGGACATGAAGCTAGGTTAGGGTTGGGGATTAGGGTTAAATAGCTTAACACCTTTTTTTGCAAGGGATAGGCAGGACAAGGACAAGGGCAATAAAATACACTGCAGATTTAAAGATACATAAGAAAATCCCAAATTCTGTATTTTTTTTATATTCCAAACAGAATCTGATTTTTGAGGAAGGCCTAAGGGTCCTGACTTCTCACTGAGATACACACCAGACAAACAACACTAAAATTGGAATACTGATTAGCGCTGCCCCCAGGTGGTGAGGGTAGGCAACAACACATCTGCCACGCTCACCCTCAACACAGGGGCTCCTCAGGGGTGCGTGCTTAGTCTCCTCCTATACTCTCGCCGCGCAGGACTCCAACACCGTCATTTAGTTTGCAGATGACACGACGGTGGTAGGCCTGATCACTGATGATGATGAGACAGCCTACAGGGAGGAGGTCAGAGACCTGGCAGTGTGGTGCCAGGACAAAAACCTCTCCCTCAACATCAGCAAGACAAAGGAGCTGATCGTGGACAACAGGAAATGGAGGGCCAAACACGCCCCCATCCACAACGACGGGGCTGTAGTGGAGCAGGTCGACAGCTTCAGATTCCTCGGTGTCCACATCACTCTGAAACTATCATGGTTCACACACATAAACACAGTCATGAAGAGGGCACAACAACGCCTCTTCCTCCTCAGGAGGCTGAAAAGATTTGGCATGGGCCCTCAGATCCTCAAAACATTTTACAGCTGCACCATTGAGAGCATGTTGACTGGCTGCACCACCACTTGGTATGGCAACTGTATGGCAACTGCTTGGCAACTGCAAGGCGCTACAGAGGGTAGTGCATACGGACCAGTACATCACTGGGGCCGAGCTCTATGCCAGGCGGTCAGTTGAAGGCCCTAAAAATTGTCAAAGACTCCAGCCATCCAAGTCATAGACTGTTCTCTCTGCTACCGCATGGCAAGCGGTACCGATGCCCCAAGTCTGGAACCAATAGGACCCTGAACAGCTTTTACCCCAAGCTGAAAGGCTGCTAAATAGTTAGTGAAATAGTTAACCAATAGCTACTCGAAATATCTGTGTTGACCCTTTTTTGACTCACGCACGCTGCTGTTACTGTTTATTATCTGTCCCATTGCCTAGTCACTTTATTACTACCTATATGTACATATCCACCTCAATTACCTCGCACACCTGCACATCGACTCTGTGCTGATACCCAGTGTGTATAGACAAATTATCGTTACTCATTTTGTATTTATTCCTTGTGCTATAATGTTTCTATTTATTATTTGTGTTATTATTTTTACATTTTTCTACTATTTCTAATTGTCTTTTCATTTTCTTTGGGAAGGGCCCATAAGTAAGTCTACACCTGTAGTTTACGAAGCATGTGACAAACATAATTTGATTTGATTTAGAGCTGATGCTGGTATAATGACAAATTAATGTTACTCAGAAACTCGCATCAACTGGTCAGGTGGTGTGAAAGGTATCACTGTTAATATGCCACTTTAGTAGCAGTTTATCAGATATTCAAATTAACATGGTGTACATGTAAATCATTCATACAGCATATCCTCCCTTACAAAAAAAAGTTTGCAGTTTTACATATAAAAATCGCATTTTCACATATGAAACCATAGTTCACATGTTAACATTAACACCACCTTTTCACATGTGAGGAGAATAACATGGTTTCACCTCACATTTGAATTGCAGTTTCACATGTGACATTTTTGGTTTCATATGTTAAAAACTTTCACATGAGATTCGGATATGCAGTTTCACATGTAAAAATGTTCACGTGAAAATCTAACTCACATGTGGAATTGCATTTTCACATCAGAAAAACATTCACATGTGAAAATCACATTTTATGTTTCAAGTGTAAGAATATTCCAAATGTGAAAATCCCACTTTCACATGTGGAATTGTGTTTTCACATGTGAAAATTACATTTGCCTTTTCACATGTAAAACAACTCCACATGTGAAAATATCACTTTCACATGTGGATATGCAAGTTCACGTGAAAATCAATCACATGTAAGGAAACCCGGTAACACTTTATTTGGATTGTCCATCTGTAGATGCTCTACTGACTATCAGTAACACTTCAACTTCACATCTACTTACCTAACACTAGTCTACTTACCTAACACTAACCCTAACACTAGTCCTAGTCCTAACTTTAACCCTAACCCTAGTCCTAGTCCTAACTTTAACCCTAACCCTAGTCCTAGTCCTAACTTTAACCCTAACCCTAACCCTAGTCCTAGTCCTAACTTTAACCCTAACCCTAACCCTAGTCCTAGTCCTAACTTTAACCCTTATCCTAACCCTTATTCAAAACCTAACCCTAACTGTAACCTTAGTAAGTAGTTGCTTAACAACAGATAGTTTGTTGATAGTATGGACTATCCGGACTATCCAAATAAAGTGTGACCAGAAAATCAATCACATGTGAAAATCAATCACGTGAAATTTGCAGATTCACATGTAAGAAAACTACACGTTAAAATTTCACTTTCACATGTGGAATTGCATTTTCACATGTGAAAATTACATTTGAATGTAAATGAAAGCAAAACAGACTCAAAAGTATTGATAGAAAAACTAAAAACATGTTTTTTATTTACATTTACATTTAAGTCATTTAGCAGACGCTCTTATCCAGAGCGACTTACAAATTGGTGCATTCACCTTATGATATCCAGTGGAACAACCACTTTACAATAGTGCATCTAACTCTTTTAAGGGGGGGGGGGGGGTTAGAAGGATTACTTTATCCTATCCTAGGTATTCCTTAAAGAGGTGGGGTTTCAGGTGTCTCCGGAAGGTGGTGATTGACTCCGCTGACCTGGCGTCGTGAGGGAGTTTGTTCCACCATTGGGGTGCCAGAGCAGCGAACAGTTTTGACTGGGCTGAGCGGGAACTGTACTTCCTCAGAGGTAGGGAGGCGAGCAGGCCAGAGGTGGATGAACGCAGTGCCCTTGTTTGGGTGTAGGGCCTGATCAGAGCCTGAAGGTACGGAGGTGCCGTTCCCCTCACAGCTCCGTAGGCAAGCACCATGGTCTTGTAGCGGATGCGAGCTTCAACTGGAAGCCAGTGGAGAGAGCGGAGGAGCGGGGTGACGTGAGAGAACTTGGGAAAGTTGAACACCAGACGGGCTGCGGCGTTCTGGATGAGTTGTAGGGGTTTAATGGCACAGGCAGGGAGCCCAGCCAACAGCGAGTTGCAGTAATCCAGACGGGAGATGACAAGTGCCTGGATTAGGACCTGCGCCGCTTCCTGCGTGAGGCAGGGTCGTACTCTGCGAATGTTGTAGAGCATGAACCTACAGGAACGGGTCACCGCCTTGATGTTAGTTGAGAACGACAGGGTGTTGTCCAGGATCACGCCAAGGTTCTTAGCACTCTGGGAGGAGGACACAATGGAGTTGTCAACCGTGATGGCGAGATCATGGAACGGGCAGTCCTTCCCCGGGAGGAAGAGCAGCTCCGTCTTGCCGAGGTTCAGCTTGAGGTGGTGATCCGTCATCCACACTGATATGTCTGCCAGACATGCAGAGATGCGATTCACCACCTGGTTATCAGAGGGGGGAAAGGAGAAGATTAATTGTGTGTCGTCTGCATAGCAATGATAGGAGAGACCATGTGAGGATATGACAGAGCCAAGTGACTTGGTGTATAGCGAGAATAGGAGAGGGCCTAGAACAGAGCCCTGGGGGACACCAGTGGTGAGAGCACGTGGTGCGGAGACAGATTCTCGCCACGCCACCTGGTAGGAGCGACCTGTCAGGTAGGATGCAATCCAAGCGTGGGCCGCGCCGGAGATGCCCAGCTCGGAGAGGGTGGAGAGGAGGATCTGATGGTTCACAGTATCAAAGGCAGCCGATAGGTCTAGAAGGATGAGAGCAGAGGAGAGAGAGTTAGCTTTAGCAGTGTGGAGCGCCTCCGTGACACAGAGAAGAGCAGTCTCAGTTGAATGACTAGTCTTGAAACCTGACTGATTTGGATCAAGAAGGTCATTCTGAGAGAGATAGCAGGAGAGCTGGCCAAGGACGGCACGTTCAAGAGTTTTGGAGAGAAAAGAAAGAAGGGATACTGGTCTGTAGTTGTTGACATCGGAGGGATCGAGTGTAGGTTTTTTCAGAAGGGGTGCAACTCTCGCTCTCTTGAAGACGGAAGGGACGTAGCCAGCGGTCAAGGATGAGTTGATGAGCGAGGTGAGGTAAGGGAGAAGGTCTCCGGAAATGGTCTGGAGAAGAGAGGAGGGGATAGGGTCAAGCGGGCAGGTTGTTGGGCGGCCGGCCGTCACAAGACGCGAGATTTCATCTGGAGAGAGAGGGGAGAAAGAGGTCAAAGCACAGGGTAGGGCAGTGTGAGCAGAACCAGCGGTGTCGTTTGACTTAGCAAACGAGGATCGGATGTCGTCGACCTTCTTTTCAAAATGGTTGACGAAGTCATCAGCAGAGAGGGAGGAGGGGGGAGGAGGGGGAGGAGGATTCAGGAGGGAGGAGAAGGTGGCAAAGAGCTTCCTAGGGTTAGAGGCAGATGCTTGGAATTTAGAGTGGTAGAAATTGGCTTTAGCAGCAGTGACAGAAGAGGAGAATGTAGAGAGGAGGGAGTGAAAGGATGCCAGGTCCGCAGGGAGGCGAGTTTTCCTCCATTTCCGCTCGGCTGCCCGGAGCCCTGTTCTGTGAGCTCGCAATGAGTCGTCGAGCCACGGAGCAGGAGGGGAGGACCGAGCCGGCCTGGAGGATAGGGGACATAGAGAGTCAAAGGATGCAGAAAGGGAGGAGAGGAGGGTTGAGGAGGCAGAATCAGGAGATAGGTTGGAGAAGGTTTGAGCAGAGGGAAGAGATGATAGGATGGAAGAGGAGAGAGTAGCGGGGGAGAGAGAGCGAAGGTTGGGACGGCGCGATACCATCCGAGTAGGGGCAGTGTGGGAAGTGTTGGATGAGAGCGAGAGGGAAAAGGATACAAGGTAGTGGTCGGAGACTTGGAGGGGAGTTGCAATGAGATTAGTGGAAGAACAGCATCTAGTAAAGATGAGGTCAAGCGTATTGCCTGCCTTGTGAGTAGGGGGGGAAGGTGAGAGGGTGAGGTCAAAAGAGGAGAGGAGTGGAAAGAAGGAGGCAGAGAGGAATGAGTCAAAGGTAGACGTGGGGAGGTTAAAGTCACCCAGAACTGTGAGAGGTGAGCCATCCTCAGGAAAGGAACTTATCAGGGCGTCAAGCTCATTGATGAACTCTCCAAGGGAACCTGGAGGGCGATAAATGATTTTATGTGAGAGCTAATGAATTGTAAATGGACTTTTCAGTGATTTTATTTAATGATAACCGTCACGTCTACTCCCGATCCCGCTCTCCGCCGCTCAACGTCGAACGTTTACTCATTATTAAGCACACCTGCCACCATCGTTACGCGCACCTGCGCCTCATGAGACTCACCTGGACTCCATCACCTTCCTGATTACCTCTCCTATATCTGTCACTCCCTTTGGTTCTTTCCCCAGGCGTTATTGACTCTGTTCCTGTGTTTCATGTCTGTACGCTACTTGTGTTTCTTGTTTTGTTCCATGTTCCATTATTTACTCAAATCACTCCCTGTACTTGTTTCCTGATTCTTAGGGTATATGTTACAAAGATGCAAATAAATGAAACACCTCCCTCTTTCCTGCAATTTTCCACATCTTTGGTTATGTTACCCTGGACTTTGCTTTCACTACCCTTTTCCAGGTGCACCTTTTGGCACATTCATTCCAGCAACATAGTACTCTGCATCCCAAATCTAAATAAATTAAAAATTGGTGTGTAGACAGTGAAATGCTTACTTACGGGCACTTCCCAACAATTGACAGAAATAGTAGAAAGTAAAACGTAATAATAAAAGTTATAATAAATACACAGTGACTAACAATAACTTGAATATATACATGGGGTACCAGTACCGAGTCGATGTGCAGGGCTACGAGGTAATTGAGGTCGACCAAAGGTATGTGGATTCCTGCTTGTCAAACATCTCATTCCAAAATCATGGGCATTAATATGGAGTTGGTCCCCCCTTTGCTGCTATAACAGCCTCCACTCTTCTGGGAAGGCTTTCCACTAGATGTTGAAACATTGCTGCGGGGATATCCATTGCGCCACAGAAGATTAGGCCTGGCTTAAAGTCGACGTTCCAATTCATCCCAAAGGTGTTTGATGGGGTTGAAGTCAGGGCTCTGTGCAGGCTAGTCAAGTTCTTCCACACCAATTTCGGCAAACCACTATTCAATTCTTTATACATTTTTGGTACTTTTTACCACTTTTTCTCCACAATTTTGTGATATTCAATTGTTAGGAGAGTCTTGTCTCATTGCTGCAGCTCCCATACGGACTTGGGAGAGGCGAAGGTCGAGAGCCATGCGTCCTCCGAAACACGACATCGCCAAGCTGCACTTCTTCTTGACACACTACTCACTTAACCCGGAAGCCAGCCGCACCAATGTCTCGGAGGAAACATCGCCCAGCTGGCAACCGAAGTCAGCGTGCATGCGCCTGGCCAGCCACAGGAGTCACTAGAGCGCGATTGGACAAGGACATCCTGGACGACGCTGGGACAATTGTGAGCCGCCTCATGGGTCTCCCAGTCGCGGCCAGCTGCGAGACCATGAAAAACAGCCCTAGTGTCACACCCTGATCTTTTTCACCTGTCTTGTGCTTGTCTCCACCCCCACCAAGTGTTTCCCATTCCCCCCCATTATCCCCTGTGTATTTATACCTGCGTTGTCTGTTTGTCTGTTGCCAGTTTGTCTTGTTTTGTCAGGTCTTACCAGCATGTTTCCCGTTTCTCCTGTTCTCAAGTTTTTGTTTTCTAGTCTTCCCGGTTATAACCTTTCCGCCTGCCCCTTTTGTTATATTAAATATTCTGAGAATCAAACTATCCGCCTCCTGTGTCTGCATCTGGGTCATATCCTGAGGTGTGATAGTACGAACTGGCCATGACTGACCCAGCAGACTCAGACCAGCTTCGCAACGCTGTCTCCTCCCAAGGAGCCAGCATTGGGAGACACGAGGGGCTACTTCAAAACCTTATGATAGGACTCCCGACGTTGGCGGAACGCCAGGATCACATTTTCAATAAATTGCTGGAGCAATTCCGCAGATTATCTAATAGGCAGCAAGTCACTACGGTAACCCTCCAGACTCTCAGTAACCTTGCTACCTGCGGCGCTTCTCCCAAGCCCACCCCGGCTTCCAGAGAACCCTGCTTACCTCCTCCGGAACGCTACATTGGAGGTCCAGGAACCTGCCTGGCGTTTCTCTCCCAATGCTCCCTCATCTTCGAGCTGCAGCCCTCTTCGTTTCCCTCAGATCGCTCAAAGATAGTGTAACTGACAACGCTGATGTCCGGGAGGGTACTCGCCTCGGCTACAGAGGTGTGGGAGCAACAATCCACCATTTGCCTCAGTCTGGAGGAGTTTATGGTGGAGGTTAGAAGGGTGTTCGATTCTCCGTTTTCTAGGAGAGAGGCTGCTCAGAAGCTACTTCAACTGTGTCAAGAGTCAAGTAGTGTGGCAGACTACGCAGTGGATTTTCGCACTTTGGCCGCCGAGAGTGCCTGGAATCCGGAGTCTCTGTTCGACATTTTCCTTCATGGATTATCAGAGGTGGTTAAAGAGAATCCGATGTCACCCGAGTTCCCTTGGGAATCACCGAGGGCTGTCGACTTGCCTTCTCCGGAGCCGATGCAACTGGGCAGGGCTAGATTGTCTCCTGCTGAACGTTTACGCAGACTGAGCGCCAAGAGCTGTCTGTATTGTGGAACTACAGGTCATTACATATCTACCTGTCCATTAAAAGACCAGGCTCATCAGTAGCTACGAGTACGCTGGTGAGCCATACAGGGAGTTTCCAATCCTCCATTACTCGTACCCTTCTCCATGTCATCCTGTTGTGGAAATAGCCAAATCCACTAATTTGAAGGGGTGTCCACATACTTTTGTATATATATAGTGTATGTACATATAACTAGGAATAAAGTGAGATAATAAACAGTAGAAGAAGTGTATGATGAGTCATAAAAGTTAGTGCAAAAAAGGTCAATGCAGATAGCGAAATAGTTCACCAATAGCTACACAGACTAACTATTTAGTAGTTTTGGGGATAGAAGCTGTTAAGGGTCCTGTTGGTTCCAGACTTGGTGCATCGATACCGCTTTCCGTGCAGTAGCAGAGAGAACAGTCTATGACTTGGGTAGCTGGAGTCTTTGACAGTTTTTAGGGACACCGCCTGGTATAGAGGTCATGGATGGCAGGAAGCTTAGCCCCAGTGATGTACTGGGCCGCATGCACTACCTTCTGTTGTGCTTTGTGGTCAAATGTCAAGCGGCTGCCATACCAAGCGGTGATGCAGCCAGTCAAGATGCTCTCAATGGTGCAGCTGTATAACGTTTTGAGTATCTTTTCAGCCTCCTGAGGGGGAAGAGGTGTTGCTGTGCCCTTTTCACGATTGTCTTGGTGTGTTTGGACCATGATAGATCGTTAGTGATGTGGACACCGAGGAACTTGAAGCTCTTGACCCGCTCCACTACAACCTTGTTGATGTGAATGGGGGCGTGCTCGGCCCTTCGTTTCCTGTTCCCCACAATCATTTTCTTTCTCTTGCTGATGTTGAGGGAGAGATTGTTGTCCTGGCACCACACCACACTGGGTGAACAGGGAGTACACGAGGGAACTAAGCACACACCCTTGTGCGGCCCTCGTGTTGAGCATCAGTAAAGTGGAATTGTTGTTGCCTACCTTCACCACCTGAGGTTGACCCGTCTGGAAGTCCAGGACCCAGTTGCACAGGGCGAACTCAGACTCAGGGCCCCGAGCTTAGTGATGAGCTTGGAGGGAACTATGGTGTTGAAGGCTAAGCTGTAGTCAATGAACAGCATTCTTACATAGGTAATCCTTTTGTCCAGATGGGAAAGGGCAGTGTGCAGTGCAATGGCGATTACGTCATCCGTTGATCTGTTGGGGCGATATCAAATCAAATCAAAGTTTATTTGTCACGTGCGCCGAATACAACAGGTGTAGACCTTACAGTGAAATGCTTATTTACAGGCTCTAACCAATAGTGTGAAAAAGGTGTGTGTGTGTGTGTGTGTGTGTGTGTGTGTGTGTGTGTGTGTGTGTGTGTGTGTGTGTGTGTGTGTGTGTGTGTGTGTGTGTGTGTGTGTGTGTGTGTGTGTGTGTGTGTGTGTGTGTGTGTGTGTGTGTGTGTGTGTGTGCGTGTGTGTGTGTGTGTGTGTGTGTGTAGGTAAGTAAAGAAATAAAACAACAGTAAAAAGACATTTGAAAAAAGAGTAGCAAGGCTATATACAGACACCTGTTAGTCAGGCTTATTGAGGTAGTATGTACATGAATGTATAGTTAAAGTGACTATGCATATAAGATAAACAGAGAGTAGCAGCAGCGTAAAAGAGGGGTTGGGGGGTGCACACAATGCAAATAGTCCGGGTAACCATTTGGTTACCTGTTCAGGAGTCTTATGGCTTTTCCGACTGGGTCCTGGACTTCCATTCCGAATAAGCGATCGTTAGTGGCATATGTATTTACGTGAGAAAAGCTTGCCAGGTCCGATAGAGACCCATATTCCTTAGTCTTCCTTCCAAAACCCCTTTCTCTTCTCTCTGAATCTATTGTGTTATAACCAAGCTGTTTTTGTTTAGTCCACTATGGATGGTATTTACTGTATAATGTTATTATGTATTGTATATTCTGTAATTGTTTAATTAGTTAGTAAATAAATAATTAGGCCAATTGGTGTATGGATGATTCATAGTAGAGGCTGGGTTTGTGCAGATAACCAAGAATTTTTACGACGTTCAGATGAGACTGACGGAACGTAATAATAATAATAAATTAATAGAAGACTAATTGATCAGATATCAAAATATCTGAAGAGTTATATTCAGAAAATTATGACTCCGTAAAACCAACATTTTCCGTGGTGCCCCAACTTCCTAGTTAATAAAATTTACATGATTAGTTTATCACGTAATAATAATTACAGAGAATTGATTTGATAAAATAACAGTCTTCACATTTAATGATAAGTCAGAGACACGACACCGGCCGTCATTGAAAATAAGGGATGCCTAGGGATGTTGTCTGGTCCAGCAGCCTTGCGAGGGTTAATATGCTTAAATGTCATACTCATATCGGCCATGGAAAACAAGAGCTCACATTCCTCCTGAGTGGCAGCAACCCGCATCGGAAGGCACTGTGTTCCTTGAAGCAGGCAAAGAAGGTGTTAAACTTGTCCGGGAGCAAAGCATCGGTGTCTGTGACATGGCTGGTTTCCCCTCTGTAATCCGTGATTGTCTGGAGTTCCTGCCACATACGTCTAGTGTCTGAGCCGTTGAATTGCAACTGTTTGCACTTGTCCATGTTCCCTTATTTTTGTTGGCAAAAAACAACCTATATACTTCCATTCATTTGTATGGGTTACTTGAGACGAGTCCCGTGACACTTGTGGGGGTCATAGAGCAAAATGGAGAGTCTCGCCTTTCCACAGTGAGAAGGTGACAGACGCACAAATGTTACAGACACACAGACATGTTAACCTCTCACCATTACAATAATGGGGGAGGTTAGCATTTGTTTTGGGGTATGGTATTTATACTTCTGTAACTTTCTCTATCATCATTATACACGATTCATTCAGGATTATCCGTAATCATGGTAGCATCCGCATTAATGTATAACTGTTTACAAACACATTCTATTCTTATTTACAATACAAGTGACACCAAAATGACACAATACATTATTTTCCATGAAGTTCTATTGGGTACAAAATAATCTCAAACACAACCAAAACAAACAGCAAATGCATCAACCAAGTTTGTAGAGTAACAAGTTTGATGTAATCATTGTGTGCTCGGAATATGGGACCAATGTCACGTTCCTGACCTGTTTTTCCTTTTTCTTGTATTTATTTAGTTGGTCAGGGCGTGAGTTGGGGTGGGCTGTCTATGTGTGATTTTCTATGTTGGGGTTTTGTGTTCGGCCTGGTATGATTCTCAATCAGAGGCAGCTGTCAATCGTTGTCCCTGATTGAGAATCATACTAAGGCAGCCGGGGTTTCACGTGTGTTTTGTGGGTGTTTGTATCTCGTGTCAGTGTTCGTGCCACACGGGACTGTTGTCGGTTTTGTCACGTTTGTTGTTTTTGTATTTGTAAGTGTTCAGTTTTGATTTATTAAATTATCATGAGCACTACCCACTCTGCGTGTTGGTCCGATCCATGCTCCTCCTCGTCTGAGGAGGAGAACGACTTCGACAGCCGTTACAACCAAATACTAAACTTCTGACTAATTTAAAACAAATCTGTCTAAGTGCCTTAGACCGCTGCGCCACTCAGGAGCCTGAGTGCAGGGTTGGCCCTGGTCAATCCCTGGATGGAAGACTAGATGTAGCTGGAAGTGAGGGAAAAACATGTGATGGGAAAAACATGTGAAAAATGATATAACATGTGAAACTTCACACGTGTCTGAAAACCACGTCTGACTTGTGAAAATGTAAATATGTTTGATATAAGGTCACACGTGTCTGAAAACAACGTCTGACTTGTGAAAATGTAAATATGTTTGATATAAGGTCACACGTGTCTGAAAACAACGTCTGACTTGTGAAAATGTAAATATGTTCGATATAAGGTCACACGTGTCTGAAAACAACGTTTTTTTGTGATTTTTTTGTTGTCATAAGGGCTGCATTCCTTTTTACCCAATCACATCAACCACTGTGTAGTGAATTTGCTATAGCTGACAACATATTGTTGTTGTTGACATGTCATGTGGATGTTGTGGATAATGGATATCACAAAACAAAGCCATTTACCTGTGGGTCAACTTGCTCTATCAGTCATTGAGGCATGATCAATTCAATGGAAGGATTATCACTTTACTCTGTTTCAGAATCCGATCTTATCCAAGGTTAGGATGAACATTATTCTTTTGCCCTACATCCTCACACAGTATTTTGTGGAGAAGAAATTGTGAAAAGTGAATAGAGAATGATCAAATTGAATGTGGGGGCTGTTTGACACTGTGTTGATGGATTGCTATTCTCCGTGGCTGGTGGCCTTGACTCCAACATGCAAAACAAAACAATTCCCCTCCACTCTACACTATTTATGTGTGTGTTTGTGTATGTATGTGTGTGATTGTGTATGTGTGTGTGTGTGCAAGTGTGTGTGTGTGTTCTTGGAGAACCCCCTGTGCCAGCAGCCCCTGAGCCTGGTGGGAGTGATGTAGCATGGCTATTAATGCATGAGGATCCTCATACAGAGTATCTAAGGCTGATAACAGCTGGCAGAGTCAGAGGAGAGTGAGTGCTGTGTAATTAATTAAGCTTTAGGCCTCCGAAATTCATTTTGCACACACAAAACCATAGCCCAGTACACAATGCTGCTGCATGTACATTTTCTATAAACATGCTGTATAAACCAATATCTACAAGCACTAAGTACACGTGGGTCTCGTGAATGGAATTATCAATGGAGTCCAAGAGAGTACATGTAGTATTGACTGTTGTAAAATCCAATATCACACCAATGCTGAACATAATCAGGCACGTGCAAAGTGTTGTATCCAAATATGATTACTGTTCACACAAAATAACTGACAAAATGTGGCCCAGATCCAAAATCCAAAACTGGCACATCAGTTCTCCCCTGAAAGAGACCTCGATGTCTTGTCAGAAACCCATTATTCTTTAAAAGTGCTTTCCTCACCATGTTAAATAAACATGCCCCATTAAAAACATTTAGAACCAGGAACAGATATAGCCCTTGGTTCACTCCAGACCTGACTGCCCTTGACCAGCACAAAAACATCCTGTGGCGTACTGGATTAGCATTGAATAGCCCCCGCGATATGCAACTTTTCAGGGAAGTTAGGAACCAGTATACACAGGCAGTTAGGAAAGAAAAGGCTAGCTTTTTCAAACAGAAATTTGCATCCTGTAGCACAAACTCCAAAAAGTTATGGGACACTGTAAAGTCCATGGAGAATAAGAGCACCTCCTCCCAGCTGCCCACTGCACTGAGGCTAGGTAACACTGTCACCACCGATAAATCCGTGATCATTTAGAATTTCAATAAGCATTTTCTATGGCTGGCCATGCTTTCCACCTGGGTACCCCTACCCCGGTCAACAGCCCTGCACCCCCCACAGCAACTTGCCCAAGCCTCCCCCATTTCTCCTTCACCCAAATCCAGACAGCTGATGTTCTGAAAGAGCTGCAAAATCTGGACCCCTACAAATCAGCCGGCCTAGACAATCTGGATCCTCTCTTTCTAAAATTATCCGCCAAAATTGTTGCAACCCCTATTACTAGCCTGTTCAACCTCTCTTTCGTATCGTCTGAGATCCCCAAAGATTGGAAAGCTGCCGCGGTCATCCCCCTCTTCAAAGGGGGAGACACTCTAGACCCAAACTACTACAGACCTATATCTATCCTACCCTGCCATTCTAAGGTCTTCGAAAGCCAAGTTAACAAACAGATCACCAACCATTTTGAATCCCATCGTACCTTCTCCGCTATGCAATCTGGTTTCTGAGCTGGTCATGGGTGTACCTCAGCCACGCTGAGGTCCTAAACGATATCATAACCGCCATCGATAAGAGACAATACTGTGCAGCTGTATTCATCGACCTGGCCAAGGCTTTCGATCTGTCAATCGCCACATTCTTATCGGCAGACTCAACAGCCTTGGTTTCTCAAATGACTGCCCCGCCTGGTTCACCAACTACTTCTCAGACAGAGTTCAGTGTGTCAAATCGGAGGGCCTGTTGTCCGGACCTCTGGCAGTCTCTATGGGGGTGACACAGGGTTCAATCCTCGGGCCGACTCTTTTCTCTGTATACATCAATGATGTCGCGCTTGCTGCTGGTGATTCTCTGATCCACCTCTACACAGACAACACCATTCTGTACACTTCTGGTCCTTCTTTGGACACTGTGTTAACTAAACTCCAGACGAGCTTCAATGTCATACAACTCTCCTTCCGTGGCCTCCAACTGCTGTTAAATGCAAGTAAAACTAAATGCATGCTCTTCAACCGATTGCTGCCCACACCTGCCCGCCCGTTCAGCATCACTACTCTGGACGGTTCTGAATTAGAATATGTGGACAACTACAAATACCTAGGTGTCTGGTTGGACTGTAAACTCTCCTTCCAGACTCACATTAAGCATCTCCAATCCAAAATTAAATCTAGAATCGGCTTCCTATTTCGCAACAAAGCATCCTTCACTCCTGCTGCCAAACATACCCTCATCAAACTGACTATCCTACCGATCCTTGACTTTGGCGATGTCATTTACAAAATAGCCTCCAACACTCTACTCAGCATATTGGATGCAGTCTATCACAGTGTCATCCGTTTTGTCACCAAAGCCCCATATACTACCCACCACTGCGACCTGTATGCTCTCGTTGGCTGGCCCTCGCTTCATATTCATCGCCAAACCCACTGGCTCCAGGTCATCTAGAAGTCTTTGCTAGGTAAAACCCTGCCTTATCTCAGTTTACTGGTCACCATAGCAGCACCCACCCGTAGCACGCTCTCCAGCAGGTATATTTCACTGGTCATCCCCAAAGCCAATTCCTCCTTTGGCCGCCTTTCCTTCCAGTTAGTTCTCTGCTGCCCATGACTGGAACGAACTGCAAAAATCACTGAAGCTGGAGACTCATATCTCCCTCACTAGCTTTAAGCACCAGCTGTCAGAGCAGCTCACAGATCACTGCACCTGTACATAGCCCATCTGTAAATAGCCCATCCAACTACCTCATCCCCATACTGTTATTTTATTTATTTAGCTCCTTTGCACCCCAGTATCTCTACTTGCACACTCATCTTCTGCACATCTATCACTCCAGTGTTTAATTGATATATTGTCATTATTTCGCCACTATGGCCTATTTATTGCTTTACCTCCGTTATCCTACCTCATTTGCACACACTGTATACAGACTTTTTCTATTGTATTATTGACTGTATGTTTGTTTATTCCATGTGTAACTCTGTGTTGTTGTTTGTGTTGCACTGCTTGCTTTATCTTGGCCAAGTCGCAGTTGTAAATGAGAACTTGTTCTCAACTAGCCTACCTGGTTAAATAAAGGTGAAATAAAAAATGTTTTAAAAATTAAAAGATTACCACAAATACGGCCATCATTGGAAAAAATCATTTGTTCTTAACTGACTTGCCTAGTTAAATAAAGGTTACATAAGTAATAAACATTTATAAAAATGTGTCAAATGACATGGAAATACTACTTTATAGACTGGAAATTAGTCTAAGAAGGTACCTTAACATAATGGCAGTGGTATAAAGTCCTTAAGTATAAATACTTTGAAGTACTACGTAGTTTTTTTGAGTTTTGTGCTTTACTTTACTATTTATATTTTTGACAACCTTTACTTTTACTTCACTACATTCCTAAAGAAAATAATATACTTTTTACTCCATAAATTGCCCCTGACACCCAAAAGTACTCGTTACATTCTGAATGCTTAGCAGCACAGGGAAATGGTCCAATTCACACACTTATTGTCACGACTCCTACCGAAGGTGGCTCCCCTTCCTGTTCGGGTGGTGCTCGGCGGTCGTCGTCACCGGCCTACTAGCTGCCACTGATCCCTTTTTCCCGTTTCTGTTGGTTTGGTCTGATTTGTTTCACCTGTTTCTTGTTTAGATTTTTAGTTTGGCTATTTAAGTCGGTAGGCCCGCCTGCTCTTCGTGCTTGTTTATTCCCACTTTGTATGTGTGGTAGTGCAATCTTGGTTTGGTTCCTGTTTTGGATATTTGTTTTATGACGCTCAGTTTGTATATACTATTTTGGCCGGTGCTGATTAAAGCTCTATTCAGAACTTTCTGCCTCCTGCACCTGACTCCGCACCCACTACGCCTAAGATTGTTACACTTATCACATCCCTACTCCCGCTGATCTGACAGACTCACTAAACACATACTTTAACTTTAGATACATAAGTATATTTTAGTAATTAGATTTACTTTTGATACTTAAGTATATTTAAAACCAAATACTTTTACTCAAGTAGTATTTTACTGGGTGACTTTCACTTGTCTCAGCCTCCAGTATTTATGCTGCAATAGTTTGTGTCGGGGGGCTGTTATATCTGGAGTATTTCTCCTGTCTTATCTGGTGTCTGTATGCTCCCTCTAATTCTCTCTCTTTCTCTCTTCTCTCGGAGGACCTGAGCCCTAGGACCATGCCTCAGGACTACCTGGCCTGAAGTCTCCTTGCTGTCTCCAGTCCACCTGGTCATGCTGCTGCTCCAGTTTCAACTGTTCTGCCTACGGCTATGGGATCCTGACCTGTTCACCGGACATGCTACCTTGTCCCGGACCTGCTGTTTTCGACTCTCTCTCTCTACCGCAACTGCTGTCTCTAACTTTGAATGATCGGCTATGAAAAGCCAACTGACATTTACTCCTGACGTGCTGACCTGTTGCACCCTCTACAACCACTGTGATTATTATTATTTGACCCTGCTGGTCATCTATGAACGTTTGAACATCTTGGCAATGTACTGTTATAATCTCCACCCCTCAGAGCCTGGTTCCTCTCTAGGTTTCTTCCTAGGTTCCTGCCTTTCTAGGGAGTTTTTCCTAGCCACCGTGCTTCTACATCTGCATTGCTTGCTGTTTGGGGTTTTAGGCTGGGTTTCTGTATAGCACTTTGTGACATCGGCTGATGTAAAAATGGCTTTATTAATACATTTGATTGATTTATTGATTGATTGACTTCAGTCATTTTCTATTAAGATATCTTTAATTTTACTCCAGTATGACAATTGAGTACTTTTCCCACCACTGCATAATGGAGTTGTATGGAGTGTTGGTCCCCTGGGGTCACACTGGCATGTATGGAGAATATTGGGACAAAGTGGGGTTGGCAGGCACCAGATATAGTAGAGCCTGAGGCTCAGGCTGCATGCCACTTCCCATAGACACTGCAGGTAGGCTGGGATGAGACCTAGTGAAGGCATGGCTTCCTGGCTCAGAGGCAGACCTGGGTTCAAATAATATTGGATTTTTTTTCAAATATTGTACCTGTGCTTGATGAACCTTTCCTGTTGGAATGCAAAGTCTCAAAAGTGCAAACCTCTAACACCTGGCGCTCCATGCAGACTGCATCAAACGCTCAAAGTATATGACAGATTTCAAATAGTATTTGAACCCAAGCCTCCTTAGAGGAGGTCTGAGGGGAGGATGAGCGACATGTAAGTCAAAAGAATGTGCCTGCAAGAGGCATTATATAAGGCTATTAAACTGTCACTGTCTAGAAGGATGCAACCTTTGTTTGCGACCGCTGAAAATCAATTTTTCATGTTTGTTTCTGGCGAGGAAGTAGCACTGTACTATGTCTCTCCTTTGTTAGAGAGCATGGGGAAATGTTTTTGCTCCTTCTTTTTTCTCTCACTCTCTTTTACAGAAAGATACACAATGAAAAACATGTAGCTTGCAAGCAACATTAAAATGGTATAGCCTACGTATAACCACTGCCCCTTACCTATATATTATATGTTGACGTGTGTGTCTGATTTCTATATAATTTGGGGTGTAATGTTTGGGTGACTGTCAATTTAAGTACTTATTTGCATTGAGAATTCAAATGAACATACTGGGAGTCCAGTACACAAACCAGATGTTGATGCATTTTCAGTGCAATTAGGAAAGAACCATTCAGCCGAGTGAAGTTCAATCCAGTATTGTCTGAGTTGAAACCCTGCCAGCCGTAGTGTAGGTGAGAGGGAGTTGATGAGTGAGACCACCTCAGGCTTCTGTGTCCTCTTAACTCCTATTTGTTGTCTCTCTGTGGACACCCAGTGCCGCTTCTAGCCTTTTGGGGGCCCCAAGCGAGATTTGGCCGGGGCTAGCAATTACCTAGCCATCCCCACAAAATGTAGCTGCCATGGGCTAATTGAGGGACATAACAAGTGGAAAACTGCTGATGCACTACCAAATTTCGAAATTGCACCTTGTGTATTCTACTATTCTAACTCTCAACAGTAAGTTGAGACCTTAACTGAGTTCCTTTTTTTGTGTGTGGGGGGTCGGGCCCCCCTAGAGTGTGTGGGGCTCTACACGCAGCGCCTAGTCTGCTTATAGGAAGAGGCGGCTCTGTTGACACCTTCAGATGGAATTGAGATTCAGGCCAACCACTCAATAGAATTCTTACCATTTAAAAACAAATCTTTCCTCCTATTTGAAGATAGTACAAAATTACAATACAATCACTCCAGCTTAATTTAAGATAGCATTATGTTTCCCTCTTCTCTATATACATCACTCTTAAGTGCACACACACCACATGGGAAATGGACTGTCTGACAGATAGCATTAAGCATTTAAAAGTCCCTGTCAACACACCTCTTTCATACACTTAAATACTATGTAACCTTATCATTTATATAACCATATCACTACAGATTAATTGTAGGTGGCATTGTTTGTTTGTTTTGAGCAATATGGTTCAGTTTGTAAAGTAAGTTCAAACCATGGGACAAAGTCTTATGTATGAGTTAAAGTGTATGAGTTCTAGAGATAAAGTGTGATCAGAAAAACACAATAAAACTTTGTAACAGTGGCAAGAGTGCTTGGCAAGAGTACGTTTGAGTGCTCTAGTGTGTTTCCTGTGATCCCTGTTGGGGGTGGATGGTTGCATGTCAACTCAGGATCCTAAAAAGAAAGCCGATGCCCCTTTTGCATGCACGACAACCACAATCTGTTCCTGCTACTGTTCACGCTCATTGCATGGAATAAATACGGCACCTTGTGAATCATGCAAACTGCACTGTCCGTCTTCACCAGAGGAGCGTAAAACAACCCACAGCACGTCTGAGAGTGAAGCTCCGGCTGCTGCTGCATCCTATAAGTACAGCTGAAGGGTGGAGAGGAGTACACTACCTCCTCCTGATTCACTGGAGATACATAATCATCTATTCAGGAATCCTACCTCCAGCTAGAGTTAGTGCGTGCTGGGCCTGGGACACTGGGACCCTTGGGATGCTTTGTGTTGTTTTTGCAATACATTTCAAATTGGCTCAAGGCAATTATACACATAGACCTACCTTTGTTCAAGGCTTTCAAAATCAATGTCTGTTGTTTGGAATAAGGTGTTGTTCGTGTTCATATTGGACCATGTGAGTTGCATTTAGCCGTAATCAGCATGTTAAAACCTTTCATTGCACTATGCCTACCATTTATCCTGCTTAGAGAACCTGTTTACCTCTACAGCCCAACACTTTTCATTGGCAAGGAAAAAACTGATCTCCAGCCCCTTGTGATCTCAATTTCCTGTGGTAGTACCAGTCACTGAGAATTTAACGCATGTCACCGGCTTCAATGATTGGCCCAACAGTCTACAGCCAATGTCCTTCCTGCCACCAATTCATGACCCGTCAACCCCAATACTGCTACCAATCCAACAGCCACACAACACACAACGCAGAACAAATGCCCTGATGTCACAGTCAATCCAGGCATCGCATTCTGCTCTCATAACACTGGCATCCCATTTATCCTGGCATGAGGACAAGACAAATTATGGTATTCAGGAATAACAAGGTTTTTACTCTTTCCCCTGATCCAGAAAATTAAGGATTGTATGCTTTCTACAAGATTAACTAACCAGTATTCATATTTTTGGTTGAATTTGAAATCTCTCTCAAATGCTTGTCGGAAATGTGTGTTTGTCGAGTGTATTGTCTTTACAGCTGTATGCCAACATCCCAAGTGATTGATTCTTCAATGGGAGAATGTAATTATGGTCTGTACCATCACAAAGCTCATAGAACAGCAGTAAGCACTGATGTCTCAGAGGAGATTTCATAAGGTCATTGCTCGATAGCTGGGAATCTCGAGCTCAGAAAACATGTTCCCCTTCATTGTTGTTTAGAAATGTTTATGGGACAGACACACAACTGAAACATTCAGCATTACAGTCCTATATTAGTCCCATCTAATGTGTGTATCTATGCATTGTGTGTCTGTGTACACGGCCATCCCATTAAATTGGGTTTTGTGTAGTTTTAAATAACAATCTCTGTAGTTTTAAATGGTGTTCTGTGTAGTTTTTAATGGTGCCTTGTTTAGTTTTAAAAGGCGCTCTGTGTAGTTTTAAATGGTGCCCTGTTTAGTTTTAAATGGCGCTCTGTGTAGGTTTAAATGGCGCTCTGTATAGTTTTAAATGGTGCCGTGATTAGTTTTAAATGGCATTCTGTGTAGTTTTAAATGGCTCCCTGTGTAGTTTTAAATGGCGCTCTGTTTAGTTTTTACTCTAAAGGACTAGAGCTACAGTGCCTTGCAAAAGTATTCATCCCCCTTGGCGTTCTTCCTATTTTGTTGCATTACAACCTGTTATTTAAATAGATTTTTATTTGGATTGCATGTAATGGACATACACAAACTAGTCCAATTTGGTGAAGTGAAATGGAAAAAAATTACTTGTTAAAATTTTTGGGGAAAAAATACAAAACGGAAAAGTGGTGCTTGCATATGTAGAATATGCAGAATATGCAGAATCTGCAACACCACTAAGCAAGGGGCACCACCAAGCAAGCGGCACCATGAAGACCAAGGAGCTCTCCAAACAGGTCAGGAACAAAGTTGTGGAGAAGTACAGATCAGGGTTGGGTTATAAAAAAATATCAGGAACTTTGAACATCCCACGGAGCACCATTAAATCCATTATAAAAAAATTGAAAGAATATGGCGCCACAACAAACCTGCCAAGAGAGGGCCACCCACCAAAACTCACGGACCAGGCAAGGAGGGCATTAATCAGAGAGGCAACAAAGAGACCAAAGATAATCCTGAAGGCGCTGCAAAGCTCCGTAGCGGAGATTGGAGTATCTGTCCATAGGACCACTTTAAGCCGTACACTCCACAGAGCTGGGCTTTACGGAAGAGTGGCCAGAAAAAAAACATTGATTAGAGAAAAAAATAAGCAAACACATTTGGTGTTCGCCAAATGGCATGTGGGAGACTCCCCAAACATATGGAAAAAGGTACTCTGGTCAGATGAGACTAAAATTTAGCTTTTTGGCCATCAAGGAAAACACTGGCGCAAACCCAACACCACCCATCACCCCGAGAACACCATCCCCACAGTGAAGCATGGTGGTGGCAGCATCATGCTGTGGGGATGTTTTTCATCGGCAGGGACTGGGAAACTGGTCAGAATTGAAGGAATGATGGATGGCGCTAAATACAGGAAAATTCTTGAGGGAAACCTGTTTCAGTCTTCCAGAGATTTGAGACTGGGACAGAGGTTCACCTCCCAGCAGGACAATGACCCTAAGCATACTGCTAAAGCAACAGTCGAGTGGTTTAAGGGGAAACATTTAAATGTCTTGGAATGGCCTAGTCAAAGCCCAGACCGTAATCCAATTAAGAATCTGTGGTATGACTTAAAGATTGCTGTACACCAGCGGAACCCATCCAACTTGAAGGAGCTGGAGCAGTTTTGCCTTGAAGAATGGGCAAAAATCCCAGTGGCTAGATGTGCCAAGTTTATAGAGACATACCCCAAGAGACTTGCAGCTGTAATTGCTACAAAAGACAGCTCGACAAAGTATTGACTTTGGGGTGGTGAATAGTTATGCACATTCAAGTTTTCTGTTTTTTTGTCTTATTTCTTGTTTGTTTCACAAGAAAAAATATTTTGCATCTTCAAAGTGGTAGGCATGTTGTGTAAATCAAATGATACAAACCTCCAAAAAATGAATTTTAATTCCAGTTTGTAAGGCAACAAATTAGGAAAAATACCAAGGGGGATGAATACTTTCGCAAGCCACTGTACTAATATGACATCCATGTTGGGTTACTCCTCCGTCATTGCTTTATGATTGGAGCAGCTAGGCCAGTTAGCTGCTTTCAGTACCGGCGCAATCAATCTTTTCAGGAAAGCATATGATCAGGGGCGTCTAAACCACAAAGGCTCACGAGAGAGCAGTAACTCCAATCAGGCTCACAGCTTTCTCCAAATAACTCTCACTAAAGTGGAGATTTAACATGGAAAAGAACAGAACCCAATAAGCATTTAGTCTACTGTATGTTGTGCTGACATTACATTCAAAGAAAAACATGTAATTAACACACAAAATATACTTTTAGTAGTCTAAAAATACAGTAGGAGGATGTACTGTATAAAACCTTTGAAATTGTGCATTCGGGGCTATATTGTGACAGTGTCTTTTAAACCAGGCATTATTGCTGCCTCAATAGCCTATGTAGGCATCAGGACACGAACATGGAATTTTCTAATGCCCTGGGATTTGATTGGGCTATATTAAAGCCTAAAGGTTGCACTCCGCATCAATGAAAGAAATTATGTTTAGTCATATTTCAAGTATTTATTAGTTTTATCACATTTTATGTTATATATTTATTTAAAACATTTTCTATTCTTGTAATACCCTGGGATTTGGTTGGGCTGTATTTGTCCACATGTTATAATGCCCTGGGATTTGGTTAGGCTGCATTTGTCCACATGTTATAATGCCCTGGGATTTGGTTGGGCTGCATTTGTCCACATGTTATAATGCCCTGGGATTTGGTTGGGCTGCATTTGTCCACATGTTATAATGCCCTGGGTTTTGATTGGGCTGCATTTGTCCACATGTTATAATGCCCTGGGTTTCGATTGGGCTGCATTTGTCCACATGTTATAATGCCCTGGCATTTGGTTGGGCTGTATTTGTCCGCATGTTATAATGCCCTGGGTTTTGATTGGGCTGCATTTGTCCACATGTTATAATTCCCTGGGATTTGGTTGGGCTGTATTTGTCCACATGTTATAATGCCCTGGGATTTGGTTAGGCTGCATTTGTCCACATGTTATAATGCCCTGGGATTTGGTTGGGCTGCATTTGTCCACATGTTATAATGCCCTGGCATTTGGTTGGGCTGTATTTGTTCACATGTTATAATGCCCTGGGATTTGGTTAGGCTGCATTTGTCCACATGTTATAATGCCCTGGGATTTGGTTGGGCTGCATTTGTCCACATGTTATAATGCCCTGGCATTTGGTTGGGCTGTATTTGTTCACATGTTATAATACCCTGGGATTTGGTTGGGCTGCATTTGTCCACATGTTATAATGCCCTGGGATTTGGTTGGGCTGCATTTGTCCACATGTTATAAGGCCCTGGGATTTGGTTGGGCTGCATTTGTCCACATGTTATAATACCCTGGGATTTGGTTGGGCTGTATTTGTCCACATGTTATAATGCCCTGTGATTTGGTTGGGCTGCATTTGTCCACATGTTATAATGCCCTGGGTTTTGATTGGGCTGTATTTGTCCACATGTTATAATACCCTGGGATTTGGTTGGGCTGTATTTGTCCACATGTTATAATACCCTGGGATTTGGTTGGGCTGCATTTGTCCACATGTTATAATACCCTGGGATTTGGTTGGGCTGTATTTGTCCACATTTAATAGCACATACTATATCATACTCACGTGTGACTGAGCGATGAATCAAAGGTGGTGTAGCGAGAATTACTGTCCTGACACTGACATCAAATGTTGAATACAAGAAGCAGTTGACCTGCTTTACCACTACTAGTGCGTTGGAAATAGAACAGCCACTGAGGAGTGCTGCACGCTCAGTTAAAAGCACGCTCAGTTAAAAGCACTGGCACAGCTCTCTTTGCAAAGCCTTGACAAGATTCACTATGCAGCTTTTGAATGATTCTCTCCTATGTATACTTCCATTCACAATATCCATAACTCAGGCTTCCTGAAAACAAAAGTACCGGTAGTCCAATTTCAATTCAGCACAATTTCATAGAGATTGTAATCACCCGAACCAAAAGGAGGAGAATCGTTTGTTGGTAAATTAACTCATATATCAGCATGAGAGTTATTGGAGCTGAGGTGGACCCAAGAGTAAATATTTCCGCCAGATCCTGCAAACTGTAGCTCAAAATGAATAAACACACAGTCTTGCCACGTTGGTTTGGACTTTTGAAGCAAACACAAAAGACAAATGTAACACAGTGCAATGTGCATGCTAGTTAGCTAATGGGTGATTTGTCCTAGCTAATTAGCCTGTCAGCCATTAGAAAATAATGGCTTTGTCAAAAGAAGCCCCCAGTGACACCACAAGCACCATAACCTTTTCTAAAGTGCTTAACAGGTTGAAGTTTATTGGGATATCTTGTCCTGGAGGCAGAACTTAGCGACTTCCGCTAGATGGGCCAGCTGCAAAGGGAAAATTGGCTATATTGTAAGAATGTATGACAACAGAAGTTCACTTTTTGGGCTTAATTTAAGGTCAGGGTTAGGTATTAGGGTTACCAATGTGGTTAAGGTTAGGGTTAAGGTTAGGGTTAAAGTTAGGTTTAAAATCAGAGTGTATGACTTAGTAGCTGTGCCAGCTAGTGACCACTCTGCAGAGCTGCCTCCAGAACAAGATTCATGATGAAAAACAGTAACCTGCAAGAGGTTAGGGAAAGTTGGTCATTTTTTTCAGTGACTATTTACAAAGAACACACAAAGTTCTACATAGAATATACGTATATTGCCCAAGCCCTCCTCCCTATCTTGTTTTGTTCCAGTAAACAACCATTACTCTGTACCGCAATTATCCATACAAAGGCTATAAAAAGGGACAAAACCTTTTGCAATGTTTCATTAGACCTACATTTACACAGCTCAAACGTGGAACAAAGCAGAGGTAGAAGTGGAGGAGGGTGTTGTTGATGACTCACCAATCATGTGAATGGAAGTCCTTCCAGGCCGTGTCACATGGTGCTGCTGTAGCTGTATGGTCTCATAGAAGGTGGCCCGGCAGAGCTGGATGGTCGTCCCACTGACCCAGAGGACCAGGCAAAGCAGCCAGGACATGACAGCACACATCTGCTATAGCGGGGGGGGGGGGGGGGGGGGGGACACAGTCAATGTCATAGGTCATCATGTCACACACAGAAACACACACGCAAGCACAGATGCACTCATGACCAAATGAAAGCACACACACGCGCACACACACACACACACAGAAACACACAGAGAAAACCATGTCCTGGCACATTGACCCAATGAACTTCCACATAAATCTCATAATAAACAGTGTATCATTCAGCGTGATAATCAACTGCTCATTTGTGATCTTTTTATTCCTATCCTATTTTGTCCATGAGCCACAGCGCAGCAGCAAATGTGGAATGGTCCCTGGAGACTTATTCTATGCAGCTGAGATTTCCCCTGATAGGCTGAATCCCCCTCTTCAACTCCTGACTATCTCTTCTTGCCTGCCTTTAAACCAAAATTAGAAATAAAAAAGATGATTTCTCTCCTGGTTCGCAGGCAGTTAGCTGCCAACTCTTTTCTATGGGTGTCTTTTGGATGTCACAAGGCTGTGAAAGTGACAGAACCATAATGGGAATCAACAATCATGTAATGTCTGTCACAAAGCTGTTTAGATAAGGGGGCTTCAAGACACATACAGATCCCAGGTTAAGGTTAGGGTTGGGTTGAGAATGATTCAATATTTTAAATAATTGCCTCTGTAAAAATATATTGACATCAACAAACGTTGTGGTGATAGCATTCAATTGTGATTGTATTCAATAGATTACAAAATTATTCATTTTTAGTGAAGCTTGTGAAAGAGAAAATAGCTTTTGGGCAGGTGCCTTTGTCATGTAATTAGATTTTTTATTAGATTCAGTTTCAGTGTTGTTTTTTTCTCAGTTATAATCTAAATAATTACCACTGTCAACATATCTTTACATCAACAAACTAGAGGTGTTGCCTGCAAGCAGTGTTTCTGTTCAACAAATTACAAAATGTGAATTTTTTTAAGGAGCATGTCAAAGGAAAATGTGCTTTTATGCAGGTGTCTTTAATAGGTAATGAGATTTTGTATTAGATTAGGTTTTAGATATTTTTTTGAATGTAGCTTACTGTGTCTGTGTGAAATCTGAGTAGAGTGTGCTTCCGCCTTGGATTGGCTTTCAATGATAGTGCTTCAGAGAAAAAAACATGTAGCTGGCCTTTTGTTATTCATTCCACATATCCTACAGTATAGATATAGGATCTTCATTTGAGCCAGTTTGCTACAGCAATAAATAATTCCTGCAGTAACAGGAAATTGAATTATTATGTGGATTATAATTAATGAACATTTTTGTAGGGGTTGATACATTTTTCGTAAGGGAAAATCAAGACTGAAATGTCTAAGTCCAAATTAAAAATTTCATAAGCCTTTTTAAACCTTAAATACATTACAAGTGTTACATTTCCTACATTGCAGGAGAAACTCTCCTGCAACAGGGTGATCACATTATGATCCTATCGTAGTTCAGCCTAGATATTAAAGTCTCTGTTTTCCCTGTTTAAAGGACCGTACGTCTGTAAAAAGGTGTGATAGTCTGCAAAACACATAACATGTATTTTCTTTCTAATGCACTATCGATGTTCTCATGTGTGTTTATGTACAGTAAAGTACTGTACATAACATAATTGGCCCAGAAAATTTCCAAAAACTGTCAGTACATTTGATAGTTCAATACATTATGTATTTCAACAGACTGGATGTAACCTTTGGAATAAATCAGCCTTGGGATAAAAGAGGAACATGAAATCCACAAGATTATGCAAACAGTAAATATTGTAAAAGTAATGTTACTACAAATGCAAGCAAAAGTATGTCATAAAAACAGAGCACAGTACTTTTAAGGAATTTGCTTAACGCATGACTACGTACAAACTCACTTAAATCTCAGTGATGCAGATTTTATGAAACTGTCTCCATATTTGTTCATGTAAAGTCCCTTGGGTACAGTTTTATTTCTACTTCCATCGAAACACTAAACAGCTCTCCTCCTTTATACAGTAAATATCCTACCTGAGTAAAGATCCTGGTAATCCTGGCAGAGTAAATAATTATTCTATCACATTATCTTAAATCCATCCATCCCGAAGCTGATGTGAATCCCCCCACAACTTTATCCTTGATTTAGGTGTAGAGACTCCCAAACTCCTCTGATACTTCACGGCTTGCCCTTCTTCACTTTGTCTGAGGACGACCAACAGCAATGAGCACAGAGACTGAAACAGATTTAGAGCCTTGCCATTTCCTCCTTTGAAATATCACTGTATTCCCTCGAGGAGACCCTGGCACTGACACAGAATAGATTTGCCTCTTTGCGTTTACAGGCACATACAGAGTGATCCTTAATTAACTGCTGTAGAATCTCCCCTCTCGCTCTCTCTTTCTCTCTTTCTCTTTCTCTCTCGCTCTGTCCGTCTGCGTCCTCCTCCCATTGACAGGCAGTCTCTGAACACACGTTCTAGCTCTGTCCCCCTCAGCGAGCACTAAGTAATGACTGTTCCTCTTCAGCCTGCCTGAGTGTAAAGACTATCAGGTCTTAAAGCAAGATTGCCCCAGTATCACACTGAAACGGCAAGGTACCTTATGGTCAGTCCTGATTATCAGCCTCCTACCATTGGAAATCAACACGGGTGGTCTCACATAGGAACACCCACTTAAGAACACCTATAGACACTTACATAGATTATATTTACCTAGTACATCTTACACAGATTTTTTGATGCACTTCTCCCCACAGCATAACATGGTAATATGACACACAAGTGGGTGCAATCAAACCAGGCTACATTTCATATAGGGCAATTCCATGCAAAGAGAGTGATGCTGAGACTCAGATTTTCACTTTAAAATGTATGTAAAAAAAATTAAAACAATGATTGAAAAGTTGAACAAACCATAAAACTCTATGCACATGGGCAACTTTTGACAATTTCCACTGAATATTTTGCCAAAACACATTTACTTGAAGAACGGTGCAGATGCAATGTTGTGCTGTGCCGGTTTGTGCTGTTGTTGTGCCGTCATTTTGTCACCAAACTTTGCATCTGCATAGAGTTGGCTGTTTTGTTTAACTTTGTAATCATTGGTTTTTGTCTGGCATGCATTTTGTGAAAAATCTAAGTCTCAGTATCACTCTGTTACCATCTAATTGCCCTGTACATTTCATATGCTTGATCCTCTTCATGGTGACTGCAGATAATATATATTCATAACCAAATCGCCACCCATTAGAAATAAGAAGTTTAAAGAAGAGAGCTGAAATCAACCTTCTGGTGAAGGATCATTAACCATAGGCTGTTCATAAACTGGACGGCTGAGAGGGATATTCAAATAGTCAAGTTCATCAGTCACGTGATGGTTTAATGGCTACCATAGGAAATAAGGGAGAGGTAAGTGCCATTACAGGGAGTAAGTCAGCCCTGATCAGTATGTGTGGAAGACAGTAAGGCCGAGAGAGGCTGTCCTCCCTCCTCGATACCCACGGTATGACTGAAAGCCAGCTCCACTCCTCCACTGCATTGTTTCTAAGCTTTATCGCTGGTATACAGAACACGCCCCCGGCCCTGAAATCACACTGCTCTAAAAGTGGTGAAAACATTTTCAGCTTGATTGGAAAGGTGAGGTTCATTCCCATGGAGGCCAAGGAGTGAATAAAAACTTGGAACAAGAGGAGAAAGTGTGACACACTCCTCTCGGGGGTTATGGGCATAATGTCACTTTGAATGAGCGTCTCTGCTGAGAGGCTATGTAATAATCAACACTCTGATGGGGATGGAGGAGACACGATGTGAAGAACAGGATAACAGAGAAACAAACAGAGACAACTTGAATATCTTGGAGCAGAATCAGAGTTAGACAATCATTCCCAGCCTCAGACATCTTCAGCATGCAGCCCACAACAGGGCTCTTTTAACATTGAATGAATGAGATTTGTCTTTGACAGCGTTAGGAGCGAACGATATGCTTCAAAGCTCCATTGGATTAAGCTACTTTGTCAAAGCAGTGCAAAAATGCAAGGATCTCATTGAAAAACAATAAGTCCTGGCATCAACCAAGCACACGTTAAGTCAAAGCTGAATGCTCAGTCCCAGGCTAGTAAATTCTCTAGTATCTGAGGGACTATTATTTTTCTTTATTGTGACAATATGACTTATATGACTATATCTTTATGATATACAGGTAACTGCCAAAATAAAGGAAACACCAACATAACATTCCAGAACAGCTTAAATGCATCTTGGCATAGATTTTACAAGGCTCTGGAACTCTATTGGAGGGATGTGACACCCCTCTTCCATAATTTGGGGGTGGTAAACAGTCTCAGGCACCGCTGCAGAATTTCTCATAAGTGTTGAATTGGGTTGAGATCTGGTGACTGAGACACACACACACACACATTTTAAACCCCCTATGCGCCTATGAGAACCCTCTTGCAAAGTCACTGAGATCTCTTCTTCTAGCCATGATAGCCAAAATAATGGGCAACTGGGCATTTTTATACATGACCTTAAGCATGATGGGATGTTAATTGCTTAATTAACTCAGGAACCACACCTGTGTTGAAGCACCTGCCTTCATTATACTTTGTATCTCTCATTTACTCAAGTGTTTCCATTATTTTGTCAGTTACCTCTATCTCAAAACCTCTCCGTGAGATGGTGGCAGTAATGCACGTGGGTCTGAACCTACTACAAAGAGTTCATAGTGGGAAAGCTTGATACCTTTACACTGAAATAAAAACTTTAACGATTGTAAATCTTCACACCATTAAATGTATTGCTATTCCACATGTGTAGCTCAGTGAGGGGCATAGCCGTGACTGAACAGCTCCTATTTCAGCACCATAGACAGGTCTACTCACTACAGCACTATCAAGATGCTCAAGTTTAGTTCTATGGACAGCTCTGTTCACTGCATCACAGTGAAGGAACCCAATTTCAGCAACCTGGACAGCTACATCCCCAATCACTACAGCACCATGCTGGCAAAGGACAGCGCCTTGTCACTCAACATACCTGTATAGCATTAATAATCAACACACCTGCAAGGCATTCTCTAATCAACACAGTGGCATGAAGGTTCCACACCAGTGGTGCAGTTGGAAGGACACAACCACAGCGTGCCAGCAGACCCACTAATTGTGTTTTAGGTCCCTCTCTGTAGGTTCCTCAGAAGGATAACTTATTTTAACACTTCCGGAGAAGCCAAGACGTTGCCTTAGTAAGGGAAGCCAAAAGGGTAGGATCTTCAGCCACCACTTGCCTGAGGGCTCTGTGAACTAGTATTTTTTAGTCTTTGTTGTGTGCTTTACTCAATGTCACCTGTGTATTCAGGCACACCCAACTTTTCCCAACCTCATGGTGTGTGTTTTGTTTTTGCAACAGGAATGGGCATTAATTTCTCTGTCTTTCCCAAGACAGATGGAGGGGTTCGATTAATCCTGCCCCGGGTACCCGTGTAGGCGCGTTTGCATCAGCTGAAAGTTGATTGCATTCGATTTGGAACCGGGCTGCCTCCCGTGTGTGAAACAGGTCCCCCATTCAAAGCCCAAGGTGAGGTCCGCTCAAAACAGAAGTGATGCAATTAAGTACGATTAGGATTCAATGTTTTCCCATGCAAAATGCTTTATCTTCCTTCCCAATGTAAAATATAGTTAGAAAATGTAAACATTTATTTTATGGAAAGAGATGTTTCTGGACAATGCACCATACTGCCTTGTTGACAAAATGACAGATTGGCACAGATTACTGTTCCATTTGAGTAGGGAGCTCCACCCTCCCTGCTTTCGCCCAATGATGTAACAGGCCATAGACCGGTTCCCCGCGGCTTAGCATAATCGAATCTGCCCATGGAGACAGACAGATACGGATTCAGAGACAAAAACAGAGATGGAGACAGACACCAAGATGGACACAGACGTTTGCAGTCTTGAGCTGTGAATGTGCCGGCCACCCTACCAGGCTCTGCTGTTCATAATCTAATTATAATTTCCTCAACTGACATTAATAAAGAGTATCATTTAAAAGCCGTTTTAATGCTGAGAAAACACTCAAGACTTTTTAAAGAGGGGGAAAAGCCTTTCCTTTATTGTTTGGTCTAAATGCATTTTCTCAGAGGCATATCAATCACCAGTGCCAATAAACCACACTGGGAAGACAGCATGAGACAATGAGTGATCTTTTCAACTTCCAATCATTAGCATTTTCATTGAGTGATTCTGTTTTAAGCAGCAATCGTGGCTTGTTTCTTTTAGAGGTCAATGGTAAACAGTTAGGGGCTGGTCCATCTGCATGAGCCCTCTTGCGGGTTCAGCCAAGTAAGAAATATGATTATCTTTAAAGGGAGACCTAGTCTAAAAGTCTGAAAGCCAAGGCCTTGTATCTTATATTGTGGTGCGCTAATGTTGGGTAGGATCCCATCAAACCACTATTAGAATAACTGGTCTCGATCTGAGGAAGCTGGGTATTTTTAAATGTACTGCCTTCTCGTGTTTAATGGAAATTGAGTATGGCCACATTTTACACCTGATGATCTTAACATTTAATAGATTTTTGTTATGGATGACAGTGAGACACAGTTGTAATCTTTCCCCCAGCAAACACTTCATTAACTTACCAGGCACAAACTTCACTATTCTCCCCCCGACGTGATTTCAGTTGGAAACTGAGACACAGAAGTTTAAAGGGGAACTGCACCTGCTGATTTGGCCTTGTTTTTTGGCTTGCTCCTCAAGAAATGCTCGTGGCCATGACAGAAACCAAACGTGAGTTGGCTTGGAGGTGATATGATGTGGGTGTTTCTTGGGTGTGTCCTTGCCACCACCAAGACACACCCATCTGTCAGAACCTTGCCCGCAGCTGTTTTCCCGCACTCAATCACAACAAACAAACCTCCTGCAGGTTGAGTTCAATTGCTACAGGCAGATAGATGTATGGTGAGATGCCGGAGGAAGCTCTGAATAGGTCAGTAGCCTACAGAGTAATATGAGATTGCTGAATTTATTTAGATATTCTAAACTAAGTGTTTTGATAACTTTCAAATGTAGTAACAGGTCCATATAGAATAAACAACCCTTTACATAATACCATAGCATCAGTGTTCTGCTAATGTCACAATGTGCACCTTTCACCTTTCATTGTCATTCCCAACCGATACAGATACTGTGCATATCAATATTTTGTCTGCTGGTAATGGGGCTACACTGGCAAACATGTTAGAGTGGTCATACCTTCCTGTGTGGTGTCCTGTATACAACAGGAGTTCCCTGATCCTGGTGCAGAATACACAGGGTTTCCCACTCCCCATATTGACTGACACAATTGAATTCAATAATAAAAAAAGACAATATAAGTAAAAGTTCTGTCTAGTAAAATTGGAATGCCGAGTGCTAAGTCGCTCACAAATGTAGAGATATCAATATCAAGCCTGTCAGTCTGGAGTTCATCACATCATCTTGTAAGTCTCCAAGTGCTGGCTCCATAGATGCATCTGTGAACACATACACAGTCAATGTTCAATTACCATGGCAGTTAGGATAGGTGATATCTGACAAACAATCATATACTAGGTTTAAGTTTGAACAAGTCAGACTAAACCTACCTAATTCTGGTCTCCCTATCGACGACCTTGGTGAGCAGGCAAGAGGTGAGGCTGAAGGTAAGGTCTTTGCCAGTGCCCCATTTATGGGCAGGACAGGGTAGATCAGCTCCTGGCCCCTCGTCAAAGATACTGATAGGTCACACACACAGCGCACTGATTACATTATCAATGATGGTTATGATTAGCGTGGTGGAACCAACCTGATCGCTGTATTCACCTTTCTAGTTCAGTTCAGATATTGTGATATATGAAGTGAAATATAATGGTAAATGTACCAATCAGGCTGGTTCCTCCAGGCTAGGTTATGAAGGTGAATTGGGACAAAAGTCAAAACATTTTTGACCTTTGACTAGGTTAAATGTCACCAACCTGATTAAAGTGTCCTCCCTGTTCAATTTATAGGAATGCTCACAGCGAGGGCATGTCTGTGTGATGCAGAGGGTCTTCTTGCTGGTCTTCTCTATGTTGCATGTTTGGCAGAAAACTGGACATCTCTCAAACAACTGCAGCAGGCAATCTTTATAAATAACGTACTTCCTCATCTTAAATGTTTCTGACTCATATCGATGCCACATAGGCCGTTTTCAAAGGGATTCGTTGTTTTATAGGGGGAGTCGCTCTTTAAGATGTTTACATAATATACACTCTGGTTTTTGGTTTCTAGTAGGGCCCAGGTCTATAAAAAGACTGAGCAATATGCAAAGCCTCTCTGTATAAGTCGTCTTTTTGAGATCATTGTGGGACAATTTCCCCCATTTTTACACCTTTACCCTTTTACACCTAAGTAGTAACATCAATGCATGCACATGCAATTATTAAAGTGATGAATACAGTAGTGCAATCTTAGGCAGAAAATAAAGGACATACAGATGCATTTGTTCATAACTCACCATTCTTTTATCCCAAACTGCTGATGACAGTCTCTTGGGAGAGCAGATGCTTTGCCTTCTGGCCCAGGGCCTCACCGTTCCATCTCAGTAAGTGCCTCTGCTTCTCCCCAGATCTGCTATAACAACTCTCTATTATTCTCTTCCTGCAACCAGGTGCGGAAAAGATTCAATTATACAGTATATTATTTTCTTGCTTTTAACAATGTATCTGTAGCTTTGTTGGCCTAACTTTTTTATAGATAACGTTGACACCTTTAAGAAACTAAAGATGCTCTACAGGAATGCAAAGTACATCAAAATCATCTTGACTCCTGGACCCTGTCCTGTATTTCAAGGCTGCATTGAGACAATGGCTTATCAGTGACCCAAGCCCTGCTCAGTAAATCTCTACCATTGTGTTGCTGAGTTGTCGTAGTGCTGCTGCAAATGTACATTGTCCCAGGGGCGTTGGCAGTCACAATGTAAGTAACCTAATGTATGTCCCTCTAACTCCTCTGAATGCCTCTGTCAATCCTACAGCTATTGTATGTATCAGACCTCAGGATAAGACCCAGATGCAGACAGTTCGAAGTAACAAAAGTTTATTACAAAACAGGGGGCAGGCAAATGATAGGTCAAGGTCAGTAATACAAAACAGAGTCCGACCGGTACAGAACGCCAGGCAGGCTCAGGACAGGCAGAGGTCAATAATCCAGGGCAGTGTCACAAGGTACAGAACGGCAGGCAAGCTCAGTGCAGGCAGAATGGTCAAAACTGGGAAAACAGGGACTAGAGAGAAAAACATGAGTATGGGAAAAACACTGGTAGACGAGACAAGACGAACTGGCAACAGACAAACAGAGAACACAGGTTTAAATACATAGGGGATAATGGGGCAATTGGTGACACCTGGAGGGGGGTAGAGACAAGCACAAAGACAGGTCAAACAGATCAGGGTGTGACAGTATGCAGTAACCATGTGGCTATGAACCTGAGTTATACTGTTAGCACTGAGGCAGTTGGCCCTAGTAGGAAGTCCACTGTGTGCAGCTCACCCTGCACTATCAGCTCAAACATAAATATCTCTGTCATGTCTTCCTCTGTCAAATGCTGTTGAAGTAATATGACAACAGGTTCACTTGCCACACCTAAAGGCCATTCTTGACCGAAGCTGCTATAGACCACCAAGTGCTAACGGTGAGTATCTGGATAATATGTGTGATAAGGTACAGTGCCTTGCAAAAGTATTCATCCCCCTTGGCGTTCTTCCTATTTTGTTGCATTACAACCTGTAATCTGAATGGATTTTTATTTGGATTTCATGTAATGGACATACACAAAATAGTCCAAATTGGTGAAGGGAAATTAAAAAAAAAAAAAATTATGAAAAAGTGGTGCGTGCATATACAGTGGGGAGAACAAGTATTTGATACACTGCCGATTTTGCAGGTTTTCCTACTTACAAAGCATGTAGAGGTCTGTAATTTTTATCATAGGTACACATCAACTGTGAGAGACGGAATCTAAAACAAAAATCCAGAAAATCACATTGTATGATTTTTAAGTAATTAATTTGCATTTTATTGCATGACATAAGTATTTGATCACCTACCAACCAGTAAGAATTCCGGCTCTCACAGACCTGTAAGTTTTTCTTTAAGAAGCCCTCCTGTTCTCCACTCATTACCGGTATTAACTGCACCTGTTTGAACTTGTTACCTGTATAAAAGACACCTGTCCACACACTCAATCAAACAGACTCCAAACTCTCCACAATTGCCAAGACCAGAGAGCTGTGTAAGGACATCAGGGATAAAATTGTAGACCTGCACAAGGCTGGGACGGGCTACAGGACAATAGGCAAGCAGCTTGGTGAGAAGGCAACAACTGTTGGCAATTATTAGAAAATGGAAGAAGTTCAAGATGACGGTCAATCACCCTCGGTCTGGGGCTCCATGCAAGATCTCACCTCGTGGGGCATCAATGATCATGAGGAAGGTGAGGGATCAGCCCAGAACTACACGGGCAGGACCTGGTCAATGACCTGAAGAGAGTTGGGACCACAGTCTCAAAGAAAACCATTAGTAACACACTACGCCGTCATGGATTAAAATCCTGCAGCGCACGCAAGGTCCCCCTGCTCAAGCCAGCGCATGTCCAGGCCCATCTGAAGTTTGCGAATGACCATCTGGATGATCCAGAGGAGGAATGGGAGAAGGTCATGTGGTCTGATGAGACAAAAATAGAGCTTTTTGGTCTAAACTCCACTCGCCGTGTTTGGAGGAAGAAGAAGGATGAGTACAACCCCAAGAACACCATCCCAACCGTGAAGCATGGAGGTGGAAACATCATTCTTTGGGGATGTTTTTCTGCAAAGGGGACAGGACGACTGCACCGTATTGAGGGGAGGATGGATGGGGCCATGTATCGCGAGATCTTGGCCAACAACCTCCTTCCCTCAGTAAGAGCATTGAAGATGGGTCGTGGCTGGGTCTTCCAGCATGACAACGACCCAAAACACACAGCCAGGGCAACTAAGGAGTGGCTCCGTAAGAAGCATCTCAAGGTCCTGGAGTGGCATAGCCAGTCTCCAGACCTGAACCCAATAGATAATCTTTGGAGGGAGCTGAAAGTCCGTATTGCCCAGCGACAGCCCCGAAACCTGAAGGATCTGGAGAAGGTCTGTATGGAGGAGTGGGCTAAAATCGCTGCAGCAGTGTGTGCAAACCTGGTCAAGAACTACAGGAAACGTATGATCTCTGTAATTGCAAACAAAGGTTTCTGTACCAAATATTAACTTCTGCTTTTCTGATGTATCAAATACTTATGTCATGCAATAAAATGCAAATGAATTACTTAAAAATCATACAATGTGATTTTCTGGATTTTTGTTTTAGATTCCGTCTCTCACAGTTGAAGTGTACCTATGATAAAAATTACAGACCTCTACATGCTTTGTAAGTAGGAAAACCTGCAAAATCGGCAGTGTATCAAATACTTGTTCTCCCCACTGTATATTCACCCCCTTTGCTATGAAGCCCCTAAATAAGATCTGGTGAAACCAATTTCCTTCAGAATTCACATAATTCTTTTAATAAATTCCACCTATGTGACATCTAAGTGTCACATGATCTCAGTATATGTATACACCCAGACTCTGCAGCACCACTAAGAAAGGGGCACCACCAAGCAAGCAGCACCATGAAGACCAAGGAGCTCTCCAAACAGGTCAGGGACAAAGTTGTGGAGAAGTACAGATCAGGGTTGGGTTATAAAGAAATATCAGAAACTTTGAACATTCCACGGAGCACCATTAAATCCATTATACATTTTTTTAAAGAATATGGCACCACAACAAACCTGCCAAGTGAGGGCCGCCCACCAAAACTCACGGACCAGGCATGGAGGGCATTAATCAGAGAGGCAACAAAGAGACCAAAGATAACCCTGAAGGAGCTGCAAAGCTCCACTGCGGAGATTGGAGTATCTGTCCATAGGACCGCTTTACGGAAGAGTGACCAGAAAAAAAGTCATTGCTTGAAGAAAAAAATAAGCAACACGGTTGGTGTTTGCCAAACGGCATGTGGGAGACTCCCCAAACATATGGAAGAAGGTACTCTGGTCAGATGAGACTAAAATTGAGCTTTTTGGCCATCAAGGAAAACACTATGTCTGGCACAAACCCAACACCTCTCATCACCCCGAGACCATCATCCCCACAGTGAAGCATGGTGGTGGCAGCATCATGCTATGGGGAAGTTTTTCATCGGCAGGGACTGGGAAACTGGTCAGAATTGAAGGAATGATGGATGGCGCTAAATACAGGAAAATTCTTGAGGGAAACCTGTTTCAGTTTTCCAGAGATTTGAGACTGGGACGGAGGTTCACCTTCCAGCAGGACAATGACCCTAAGCATACTGCTAAAGCAACAGTTGTGTGGTTTAAGGGGAAACATTTAAATGTCTTGGAATGGCCTAGTCAAAGCCCAGAACTCAATCCAATTAAGAATCTGTGGTATGACTTAAAGATTGCTATACACCAGCAGAACCCATCCAACTTGAAGGAGCTGGAGCAATTTTGCCTTGAAGAATGGGCAAAAATCCCAGTGGCTAGATGTGCCAAGCTTATAGAGACATACCACAAGAGACTTGCAGCTGTAATTGCTTCAAAAGGTGGCTCTACAAAGTATTGACTTTGCGGGGGTGAATAGTTATGCACGCTCAAGTTTTCAGTTTTTTGTCTTTTCTTGCTTGTCTCACAAGAAAAAATATTTAGCATCTTCAAAGTGGTAGGCATGTTGTGTAAATCAAATGAAACAAACATCCAAAAAATGAATTTTAATTCCAGTTTGTAAGGCAACAAAATAGGAAAAATGCCAAGGGAGGTGAATACTTTCGCAAGCCACTGTATGTGATATCAACGGAGACATATATTTTCTGGGTGACATAAATACTGACTGGCTTTCATAAAAAAATTATTCAGGATCGGTGTCCTGTCCGCAGGATGGTTGAGCAAACATAGGCTAATTCAATTAGCATGAGGTTGTAAGAAACAAAAAATATTCCCAGGACATAGACATATCTGTTATGGGCAGAAAGCTTAAATTCTTGTTAATCTAGCTGCACTGTCCAATTTACAGTAGCTATTAGAGTGAAAGAATATCATGTTATTGTTTGAGGAGAGTGCACAAGTATGAACTTGAAAATGTATGAATAAACCAATTGGGCACATTTGGGCAATCTTGATACAACATTTTGAATAGATGTGCAAGATTTCACTGGATCACTCTAAAACTTTACAAATACAGTTCTGCCATCTAGTGGCCAAAGTCTAAATTGCGCCTGGGCTAGAATAATCCATTATGGCCTTTCTCTTGCATTTTAAATATGATGGTACAAAAAAAATACAAAACAAATGTAGTTTTTTTCTTTGTACTATCTTTTACCAGATCTAATGTGTTATATTGTCCTACATTCCTTTCACATTTCCACAAACTTCAAAGTGTTTCCTTTCAAATGGTATCAAGAATATACATATCCTTGCTTCAGGGCCTGAGCTACAGGCAGGTATATTTGGGTATGTCATTTTAGGCGAAAATTGAAAAAAGGGACGGATCCTTCAAGAAAAAGCTTCAATCTATAATTTGTGCCTGCAACCTGGTTCAGGGTATCAGTCAACCTACGAGGGTATTTGCAAACAGCACAGGAATGACATCATCCACACGTATTGATCACATGTTTACCAATGCTGCAGAAATCTCCTCTTAAGCCGTATCCAAATCCATTGGATGTAGTGATCATAATATAGTAGCCATACCTAGGAAATCCAAAGTTCCAAAGGCTGTGCCTAATATAGTGTATAAGAGGTGATAGAATATGTTTTGTAGTTAGTCCTATGTTGAAGATGTAAATAATATTTGCTGGTCTGTGGTGTGTAATGAGGAGCAACCAGATGCTGCACTTGACACATTTATGAAATTGCTTATCCCAGTTACTAATAAACATTCACCCATTAAGAAAACGACTGTAAAAACTGATAAATCCCTGGAGATTGATGAGGAATTTCAAAATTGTGTGGTTGAGAAGGATGAGGAAAAAGGAATGGGATATAAGTCTGGCTGAACAGCCGATTGGCAAACGTACTGTAAATTGAGAAATCATGTGACTAAACTGAACAAAATGAAGAAGAAACTGTACTATGAAACAAAGATGAATGATAGTAAAAAGCTTTGGAGCACCTTAAATGAAATGATTTGGCAAAAAGTCAAACTCTGAACATTGTATCAGATGGCTCATTCATCACAAAACTCACTGATATTGCCAACTACTTTAATGCTTTTTTCATTGGCAAGATTAGCAAATTTAGGCATGACATGCCAGCAACAAATTCTGAACCTACACATCCATGCATAACTGACCAAATTATGTGACATGCATTGTAATTTTGAATTTCATAATGTGAGCGTGGAAGAGGTGGGAAAAAATGATTGTTGTCTCTCAATAATGACAAGCCACCTGGGTCTGACAACTTGGATGGAAAATTACTGAGGATCATAGCAGACAATATTACCACTCCTATTTGCCATCTCTTCAATCTAATCCTACTGGAGGGAAGCAAAAATAATTCCGCTACTCAAGAATGGCAAAGCACCCTTTACTGGCTCAAGCAGTCGACCAATCAGCATGTTATGAACCCTAAGCAAACTTTTGGGAAACATTGTGTTTGACCAGATACAATGTTATTTCACAATACACAAATTAACAACAGATTTTTAGCACACGTATAGGGAAGGGCATTCAACATGTACGGCGCTTACACAAATGACTGATGATTGGCTGAGAGAAATTGATAAAACTATTTTAGGATCTGTTTTGTTCAACTTCAGTGCAGATTTTGACATTATCTATCATAATCTGCTGCTGGAAAAACATATGGCTTTACATCCCCTGCTATATTGTGGATCAAGAGTTACCTGTCTAACAGAACATATACAATGTTCTTTAATGGAGGCCTCTCCAAAATAATCCAGGTAGTCAGGCATTCCCAGGGCAGCTGTCTAGGCCCCTTACTTTCTTCAATCTTTGCTAATGACCTGCCACTGGCTCTGAGCAAAGCCTTTGTGTCTATGTATGCTGATGACTCAACACTATACACGTCAGGAAGTGAAATCACTGAAACACTTACATATTGCAGCGTTAACTTTTTGGGCAACCCGACCAAATTCATATAGAAATGTGATTTAAAGATCTGTCATTCTCATTGAAAGCAAGTCTAAGAAGCGGTAGATCTGTTCTGTGCGCTGTTTGTTTCTATGCTTCTCGTTCTTAAATTGTGTTTGTGTCTTTCACTTTCGGTTTTGTACATCTGCTTCAAACAGCAGAAAATACATATTTTTGTTAGGGAAAATATATTTCACAGCAATTTAGATGGTAAAATGATTCTCTACACTAAACTTTGTTTTGTCACAAACAGGCGAACTATTAGAATTTTAGCAACCAGAAAATGGTGGAGTGATTTCTACATAGATAATCTGCATTCAGTTTCAGAATGGGTGGCAAGAAATATATCAATCCTAAATATTTCAAAAACTAAAAGCATTGTACATGGGAAAAATCATTCACTAACCTTTTACTGCAGTGGGCTAAATCAGGGTCACATAGTGTTTCTTGGTAGTCTTAAACAAAATCTACTTTGAAACAAAAGTATACACCTCACACACATGGTTATGGGCTTAAAAAGACACCTGTACCATTTCAGATAGGGTTGAAATGTGTTCAATTTTGAGTTTGCATCCCAATATTACTGTAACGGAGACACTGGGAGTCGAGACGAAAGTGCAGGGGTTGAGTTTAATAATACAATAAACTTGGAATGATACAAAACAAGAGTAGCGTCTGGATATGAAACACATAACCAATACTGCCTGGGGAATGGAAATAAGGGAGTGTTTGTTTGCGTTGTTTGTAACTTTTTAAAACTTATTTTGTACATAATGTTGCTGCCACCGTCTCTTATGACCGAAAATAACTTCTGGACATTAGGACTGCGATTACGAATAATATACTGCTTCCCAGGAACAGGCCCAGATCCCCGTCATTTGCGTAAAGAGAAAGCAGAGAAAAAGGGTCCAGAGGGCGGGCTGCCTTTTGAGAATTTGTAGGTGATCGAATAAAACCCCATTTCCTTCCATTCTGCTAGCAAACGTGCACTTTTTGGAAAATAATATCGATGACCTACGCAGAAGATTAAACTACCAGCGGGACATTCAAAAATGTAATATCTTATGCTTCAAGGAGTCGTGACTGAACGACGACATTATCAACATACAGCTGGCTGATTATATGTTGTATCGGCAGGGCAGAACAGTGACGTCTGGTAAGACAAGTGGTGGCGGACTATGTATTTTTGTAAATAACAGCTGGAGCACGCTATCTACGGAAGTCTCAAGGTTTTGCTTGCCTGAGTATCTCATGATAAGCTGTAGAACACACTATCTATCTAGAGAGTTTTAATATGTATTTTTCATACCACCACAGACTGATGCTGGCACTAAGACCACACTGAATGAGCTGTATTCCCGACATCTTCCTTATTCCTGCTTACAAGCAAAAATTAAAGCAGGAAGCACCAGTGACTCGATCAATAAAAAAAGTGGTCAGATGAAGCAGATGCTAAGCTTCAGCACTGTTTTGCTTAAACAGACTGGAATATGTTCCGGGATTCCTCCGATGGCATTGAGGAGTACACCACATCCGTCATTGGCTTCATCAATAAGAGCATCGATGACGTCGTCCTCACAGTGACTGGACATACATACCCTAACCAGAAGCCATGGATTACAGGCAACATCTGCACTAAGCTAAAGGCTGGAGCTGCCGCTTTCAAGTAGCGGGGCTCTAACCCGGATGCTTATAAGTAATCCCGCTATGCCTTCCGACCAACCATCAAACAGGCAAAGCGTCAATACAAGACTAAGATCGAATCGTACTACACTGGCTCTGACTCTCGTTGGATGTGGCAGGGCTTGCAAACTATTACAGACTATAAAGGGAAGCACAGCCGGGAGCTGCTGAGTGACACAAGCCTACAAGATGAGCTAAATAACTTCTATGCTCGCTTCGATGCAAATTCCGACAGACTGTGTGATCATGCTCTCCGCATCCGATGAGAGTAAGACCTTTAAACAGATCAACAGTCACAAGGCCGCAGGGCCATACGGCTTACCAGGACGTGTACTGCGAGCATGCGCTGACCAACTGGCAAGTGTCTTCACTGACATTTTCAACCTCTCCCTGTCCGAGTCTGTAATACCAACATGTTTTAAGCAGACCACCATAGTCCCTGTGCTCAAGAACACTAAGGTAACCTGCCTAAATTACTACTGACCCGTAGCACTCACGTCTTTAGCCATGAAGTGCTTTAAAAGGCTGGTCATGGCTCACATTAACACCATTATCCCAGAAACCCTGCATACCGCCCCAACAGATCCACAGATTATGCAATCTCTCTCTATTGCATGCCACACTGCCCTTTCACATCTGGACAAAAGGAACACCTATGTGAGAATGCTATTCATTGACTACAGCTCAGCATTCAACACCATAGTGCCCTCAAAGCTCATCAATAAGCTAAGGACCCTGGGACTAAACACCCCCCTCTGCAACTGGATCCTGGACTTCCTGACGGGCCGCCCCCAGGTGGTAAGGGTAGGTAACAACATATCCGCCACGCTGATCCTCAACACAAGGGCCCCTCAGGTGGCATGCTCAGTCCCCTCCTGTACTCCCTGTTCACTCATGACTGCACAGCCAGGCACGACTCCAACACCATCATTAAGTTTGCAGATGACACAACAGTGGTAGGCCTGATCATCGACAATGATGAGACAGCCTATAGGGAGGAAGTCAGAGACCTGGCCGTGTGGTGCCAGGACAACAACTTCTCCCGCAACGTGATCAAGACAAAGGAGATGATTGTGGACTACAGGAAAAAGAGGACCGAGCACGCCCCCATTCTCATCGACGGGGCTGTAGTGGATCAGGTTGAGAGCTTCAAGTTCCTTGGTGTCCACATCAACAACAAACTAACATGGTCTAAGCACACCAAGACAGTCGTGAAGAGGGCACGACAAAACTTATCCCCCCTCAGGAGACTGAAAAGATTTGGCATGGGTCCTCAGATCCTCAAAAGGTTCTACTTCTGCACCATCGAGAGCATCCTGACTGGTTGCATCACTGCCTGGTATGGCAACTGCTCGGCCTCCGACCGCAAGGCACTACAGAGGGTAGTGCGTACGGCCCAGTACAAGACTCCTGAACATCTAATCAAATGGCTACCCAGACTATTTGCATTGCCACCCCCCCTCCTTTACACCGCTGCTACTCTCTGTTGTTATCATCTATGCATAGTCACTTTAATAACTCCACCTACATGTCCATATTACCTCAACTAACCGATGCCCCCGCACATTGACTCTGTACCTGTACCCCCCTGTGTATAGCCTCGCCATTGTTATTTTACTGCTGCACTTTAATTACTTGTTACTTTTATTTCTTGTACTTTCTCTTATTATTATTATTATTTTTTTTTTAACTGCACTGTTGGTTAGGGGCTCGTAAGTAGGCATTTTAATGTAAGGTATACACCTATCGGTGCATGTGACTACTACATTTTGATTTGACAGATATAGGGTAGGTGATATCAGTGAAGTGATGGAGTCCAAGAGTGTCTCATGATGAGGCGCAGGTGCTCGTAACGATAGTGCCAGGTGTGCGTAGTCCGAGCCAGTGATAAGTAAACCGGTGACGTCGATCGCTGGAGAGGGAGTAGACATGACAATTACACTTGATATACAGTGGGGAGAACAAGTATTTGATACACTGCCGATTTTGCAGGTTTTCCTACTTACAAAGCATGTAGAGGTCTGTAATTTTTATCACAGGTACACTTCAACTGTGAGAGACGGAATCTAAAACAAAAATCCAGAAAATCACATTGTATGATTTTTAAGTAATTAATTTGCATTTTATTGCATGACATAAGTATTTGATACATCAGAAAAGCAGAACTTAATATTTGGTACAGAAACCTTTGTTTGCAATTACAGAGATCATACGTTTCCTGTAGTTCTTGACCAGGTTTGCACACACTGCAGCAGGGATTTTGGCCCACTCCTCCATACAGACCTTCTCCAGATCCTTCAGGTTTCGGGGCTGTCGCTGGGCAATACGGACTTTCAGCTCCCTCCAAAGATTTTCTATTGGGTTCAGGTCTGGAGACTGGCTAGGCCACTCCAGGACCTTGAGATGCTTCTTACGGAGCCACTCCTTAGTTGCCCTGGCTGTGTGTTTTGGGTCGTTGTCATGCTGGAAGACCCAGCCACGACCTATCTTCAATGCTCTTACTGAGGGAAGGAGGTTGTTGGCCAAGATCTCACGATGCATGGCCCCATCCATCCTCCCCTCAATACGGTGCAGTCGTCCTGTCCCCTTTGCAGAAAAGCATCCCCAAAGAATGATGTTTCCACCTCCAAGCTTCACGGTTAGGATGGTGTTCTTGGGGTTGTACTAATCCTTCTTCTTCCTCCAAACACGACGAGTGGAGTTTAGACCAAAAAGCTCTATTTTTGTCTCATCAGACCACATGACCTTCTCCAATTCCTCCTCTGGATCATCCAGATGGTCATTGGCAAACTTCAGACGGGCCTGGACATGCGCTGGCTTGAGCAGGGGGACCTTGCGTGCGCTGCAGGATTTTAATCCATGACGGCGTAGTGTGTTACTAATGGTTTTCTTTGAGACTGTGGTCCCAGCTCTCTTCAGGTCATTGACCAGGTCCTGCCGTGTAGTTCTGGGCTGATCCCTCACCTTCCTCATGATCATTGATGCCCCACGAGGTGAGATCTTGCATGGAGCCCCAGACCGAGGGTGATTGACCGTCATCTTGAACTTCTTCCATTTTCGAATAATTGCGCCAACAGTTGTTGCCTTCTCACCAAGCTGCTTACCTATTGTCCTGTAGCCCATCCCAGCCTTGTGCAGGTCTACAATTTTATCCCTGATGTCCTTACACAGCTCTCTGGTCTTGGCCATTGTGGAGAGGTTGGAGTCTGTTTGATTGAGTGGGTGGCACGGTGTCTTTTATACAGGTAACGAGTTCAAACAGGTGCAGTTAATACAGGTAATGAGTGGAGAACAGGAGGGCTTCTTAAAGAAAAACTAACAGGTCTGTGAGAGACGGAATTCTTACTGGTTGGTAGGTGATCAAATACTTATGTCATGCAATAAAATGCGAATTAATTACTTAAAAATCATACAATGTGATTTTCTGGATTTTTGTTTTAAATTCCGTCTCTCACAGTTGAAGTGTACCTATGATAAAAATTACAGACCTCTACATGCTTTGTAAGTAGGAAAACCTGCAAAATCGGCAGTGTATCAAATACTTGTTCTCCCCACTGTACATCACAGAGACTGAAAAATATCAAAACTGTTTGACATAGAAACACCAGATTTTCTGCTGTTTTTAAAAATAATCTTTATTAATTATGAAATTAAGAAAATATAACGTCCCATCCATGAGGCTACTAAGTCATTTTACTGCAGGAAAGGGCTGCACCCTAAACCTCAATTAAATCTTGTAATGAATAATGTGGAGATTTTGAAGTTGAGGAGACAAAAATGCTTGAAGTAACCCTGGATTTTAAACTCATGGTCATAACATATTGATGCAATAATGGCTAAGATGGGGAGAGGTCGGTCCATAGTTTTGTCACACCTGGACCACTGTCCAGTCATGTGGTCAGCACGGCTGGCCCTTAATTAAATGTACATGGAGCGCTAACAATAGTATGCATGTCAATCTCTCCTGGCTCAAAGTAGAAGAGAGATTGACTTCATCACTACTTGTATGTGTGAGAAGTATTGACATGTTGAATGCACTGAGCTATCTGTTTAATAAGGATCCACCCCTTTTTTTAAATTTTCACCTAAAATGACACCCAAATCTAACTGCCTGTAGCTCAGGACATGAAGCAAGGATATGCATATTCTTGATACCATTTGAAAGGAAACAAGTTTGTGGAAATGTTAAATTCGTGTAGGAGAATATAACACATTAGATCTGGTAAAAGACTATACAAAGAAAAAAACATGCGTTATTTTGTATTTTTTTGTACCATCATCTTTGAAATGGAATGCCGTATTATTCCAGCCTAGGCGCAATTTTGGCCACTAAATGGCAGCAGTGTATTTGCAAAGTTTTAGACTGATCCAATGAACCATTGCATCAATTGCATCAATGTTGTATTAAGACTGCCCAAATGTGCCTAATTGGTTCATAATTATAATTTTTTCAGCTTTATTTAACCAGGTAGGCCAGTTGAGAACAAGTTCTCATTTACAACTGCGACCTGGTCAAGATAAAGCAAAGCAGTGCGACACAAACAACAACACGGAGTTACACATGGAATAAACAAACATACAGTCAATAACACAATAGAAAAAAATCTATATACAGTGTGTGCAAATGAGGTAAGATAAGGGAGGTAAGGCAATAAATATGCCGTAGTGGCAAAGTAATTACAATTTAGCAATTCAACACTGGAGTGATAGATGTGCAGAAGATGAGTGTGCAAGTAGAGATACTGGGGTGCAAAGGAGCCCAATTTTTTTTTTTAAATAACAATATGGGGATGAGGTAGTTGGGTGGGTGGGATATTTACAGATGGGCTATGTACAGGTGCAGTGATCTGTAAGCCAATACATTTTCAAGTTCATAACTGTGCGCTCTCCTCAAACAATAGTATGCTATTCTTTCACTGTAATAGCTACTGTAAATTGGACAGTGCAGTTAGATTAACAATAATTGAAGCTTTTTGTCAATATCAGATATGTCTTTGTCCTGGGAAATTTTGTTGTTACTTACAACCTCATGCTAATCACATTAGCCTACATTAGCTCAACTGTCCCGCGGGGGACCCACCGATCCTGTAGAGGTTTTAAACTACTAGCACACAGCTGAGACACCCATGCATACTGCACAAGACATCCCACCAGGTCTCTTCAGTCCCCAAATCCAGAACAGACTATGGGAGGTGCACAGTACTACATGGAACTTTATTCCACATCAAGTAACTCATGCAAGCAGTAAAATCATATCTTAAAAAAACAGATAAAAATACACCGTATGGAACAGCGGGGACTGTGAATAGACACACGCAGGCATGATAACATACACACTATACACACACAGACTTTGTGTTGTAGATATGTGGTAGTACACTAATGGCCTGAGGGCACACAATGTGTTGTGAAATCTGTTGTGTAATGTAATGTTTTTTATTGTATATAACTGCCTTCATTTTGCTGGACTCCAGAAAGAGTACATATGGACCAAATCAATGTAAATACAACCATCCCAGCTCTGCAGATTTTTCTGCGAAGAGACAGAATCATTAGATCACTTGTTTTGGTACTTCCCATATGTGGTTTGTTTCTGGTCGCAGGTTCAGAATTGCAACATTTACCTGTAGTTATCTAAAAAAAAATAGCACTGCTGGGTGACTTGAAAAGTCATAGTCTATCGATCAATAATATAATAATACTCTTAGTAAAAATGTAATCTTTCAACTACAATCCGTAGAAACTATGAGAATAGAAAGGTTCAGAACTTTTGTGAAACATCACTGCAGAGGTGTGGCAATTAGAAAAACAAAACTGGATGGTCTTCAGAGATAGGTGGGAAGAGTTGAGGGTAGCTGAAGGATAAAAAAATAAGATAAATAATGTAAAATATACTGTGTCCTTAAAATGTATATAGTATGTATAAACTGGAAGTAAAAGTCTGAATATTGCTGTCCATTAATATACTCAAATTATGGGGATTGGAAATTATGCAGACAATTACATTGATAGAATCCACAATATATCTGCTGTATTAAAGCTGATCCTTGTCTCAGGATTGTAAGTTGGTGGTTGAAGATATCCCTCTAGTGGTGCGGGGGCTGTGCTTTGGCAAAGTGGGTGGGGTTATATCCTTCCTGTTTGGCCCTGTCCGGGGGTATCATCGGATGGGGCCACAGTGTCTCCTGACCCCTCCTGTCTCAGCCTCCAGTATTTATGCTGCAGTAGTTTATGTGTCGGGGGGCTAGGGTCAGTTGGTTATACCTGGAGTACTTCTCCTGTCTTATCCAGTGTCCTGTGTGAATTTAAGTATGCTCTCTCTAATTCTCTCGTTCTCTCTTTCTTTCTCTCTCTCTGAGAACCTGAGCCCTAGGACCATACGTCACGGCAAACCGGGCATGATGACTCCTTGCTGTCCCCAGTCCACCTGGCCTTGCTGCTGTTCCAGTTTCAACTGTTCTGCCTGCGGTTATGGAACCCCTACCTGTCCCAGACCTGCTGCTTTCAACTCTTAATGATCGGCTATGAAAAGCCAACTGACTTTTATTCCTGATTATTATTTGACCATGCTTGTCATTTATGAACATTTTGAAAATCTTGGCTCTCTCTAATTCTCTCCTTCTCTCTTTCTTTCTCTCTCTCGGAGGACCTGAGCCCTAGGACCATACGCCAGGACTACCGGGCATGATGACTCCTTGCTGTCCCCAGTCCGCCTGGCCTTGCTGCTATTCCAGTTTCAACTGTTCTGCCTGCGGTTATGGAACCCCTACCTGTTCCAGACCTGCTGTTTTCAACTCTTAATGATCGGCTATGAAAAGCCAACTGACATTTATTCCTGATTATTATTTGACCATGCTTGTCATTTATGAACATTTTGAAAATCTTGGCTCTCTCTAATTCTCTCCTTCTCTCTTTCTTTCTCTCTCTCGGAGGACCTGAGCCCTAGGACCATACGTCAGGACTACCGGGCATGATGACTCCTTGCTGTCCCCAGTCCACCTGGCCTTGCTGCTATTCCAGTTTCAACTGTTCTGACTGAGGTTATGGAACCGCCACCTGTCCCAGACCTGCTGTTTTCAACTCTTAATGATCGGCTATGAAAAGCCAACTGAAAATTATTCATGATTATTATTTGACCATGCTTGTCACTTATGAACATTTTGAACATCTTGGCATAGTTCTGTTATAATCTCCACCCGGCACAGCCAGAAGAGGACTGGCCACCCCTCATAGCCTGGTTCCTCTCTAGGTTTCTTCCTAGGTTTTGGCCTTTCTAGGGAGTTTTTCCTAGCCACCGTGCTTCTACACCTGCATTGCTTGCTGTTTGGGGTTTTAGGCTGGGTTTCTGTACAGCACTTCGAGATATTAGCTGATGTACGAAGGGCTATATAAAATAAACTTGATTGATCTACCCCTAAATAACAAAATACCATTTAAAAACACACCATAAACAGATATTACAATATATACAAACATACACATATACGGGTATTTGTTTGCTTGAAAGAGCAGCATACATTTTTCCTGACAGGACTAAAAAGAGAACCTTCAAAACAGCTGAAAAGGAAATTAAGCAGCATGCTTTGTGTCCAACTGGACTGCGGGAACATGTGAAGTATTTGTAAAAAGAGAGACCGCTGTGAGGTTGGAGGGGGACCTTTCTTTTGCCGCCAATGGAGGACTGAGCAAGGTTTAATACTTTGGAGAGATTGGCCTTTATTCCCTGTGAAGAATCATTATTATTGTCCTGCAAATGTATTGGTGGGTCCTAGAGAGACACCACACTGTAATTTCTCTAGCTGTGCCATGCGTTGTTGATAGGTCTATGGTCCTATCCATTGTGCTCCATTGCTATAGATCACTACTATAGCAGCAAACAGCAGAGGGCTTGTGAGAGACACGTTTGAGTCTCTGCTCTGGTCTCTAAGACATTCCTAGACTAACTTGTATAACTGTTAATCAAGAGCTCTCAAACATATTATTGAAATTATTACGTCAAACATTTTCCTGCAGTCAAAATTCATTTTGAAAAAGACATTCAACAGCAATACTAAAGGGTTCTTTACAGTTGTAACCGCAGGTTTATTCTTGTTGGGATGAGTCTTGTCCTGGAGGCAGAACTGAGCGATTTCCACTAGATAGGCCAGCTCAGCTGCAAAAGTAAAAATGTGCATTAGGGTTAGCAGTGTGGTTGAGGTTAGGGTTAAGGTTAAGGTTATGGCTGTGGCATCTAGTGATAACCCTGCAGAGCTGCCTCCAGAACAAGATTCATGATGAAAAACACTAGCCTGTGTTGTAACTGCCATAATATTATTATTATCCCAATTCTGGTCTTTTTACCAATTATTGGCAAATGAGCAGATCTGATTGGTCAAAAGACCAAATAGTGAAAAAATAATCAGAATTAGACTGCTTGTATAAACGCAGCCTATGAGCTCTGGATCATTCTGTCACATATTTCATAAAATAATTATGTATCAATTTTTCCACTACAAATACTACTACAGCCTCCAACTGTTCGCTTGGAGAAAGGGAGCCGTAAGCTTTGCAGCGTTGTCCTAAACCACTGTCTTACATTCACAGTTTTGGGTTCATGTGGCTGTTAATATAACTGACAAAGAGGAATACTATAATTGGAGACAGAATGTCAGAATGAGTCTGGTGACCAATAAGAATATGAATCCATTGTAGTAACTGTATCATACACTGGGGACGAGTGATTTATTTTCTGAGCTGAACCTAATAGAGTAATAGGCTTATTCATTATATGCCACCTCCTCCTTATAGGATTTAAACAACACACCTACACTGAGTGTACAAAACATTAGGAACACTTGTTTTTTCCATGACAGACTGACCAGGTGAAACAAGGTGAAAGCTACGATCCCTTATTGATGTCACTTGTTAAATCCACTTCAATCAGTGTAGATGAAGGGGAGGAGACAGGTTAAATAAAGATTTTTAAGCCTTGAAACAATTGAGACATGGACTGTGTATGTGTGCCATTCAGAGGGTGAATGGGCAAGACAAAAGATTTAAGTGCCTTTGAATGGGTTATAGTAGTAGGTGCAAGGTGCCCTGGTTTGAGTGTGTCAAGAACTGCAACGCTGCTGGGTTTTTCATGCTCAACAGTTTCCCGTGTGTATCAAGGATGGTTCACCACCCAAAGGACATCCAGCCAACTTGACACAACTCTGCGAAGCATTGGAGTCAACATGGGCCAGCATCCCTGTGGAATGCTTTTGACACCTTGTGTAGTCCATGACCCGGCAAATTGAGGCTGTTCTGAGGGCAAAAAGGGGTGCAACTCAACATTAGGAAGGTGTCCCTAATGTTTGGTACACTCCGTGTATAAGACTAATATCCTTAGAAGGATTGTCATAAGTTATAATCCTAGCTTTCATCAGCTAACAGTCTGTAACAAATGCTTTGAGAAGGCAACAGCTGCATCCGCATGGCTACATGGTAGAGCCAGCCCTGGAGGCAGAACTGAGCGGTTTCCACTAGATAGGCCAGCTGCAAAGTCAAAATTGAAACAGACATGTGCTTTTTTGTCTTAATTTAAGGTTAGGGTAAGGCATTAGGGCTAGCACTGTGGTTCTGGTTGGGTTTAAAATCAGATTTTATGACTGTGACTGTGCCAGCTAGTGACCACTCTGCAGAGCTGTCTCCATTACATGAGTCATCTCAATAGATGTCAACCTGCGTAGAGCCATTTCCCATTCTGACAACAGCTCCTGAACAAGAGATGAAGAGTACGAGATTATGGAGCATTTGTTTTATCGTCTAAGGGTGCCTCCATTACCTTGTAGAGCTATTAGTAGATGAATGGTAGTAATTTGTTCCTAATTAGCCAATTACAGTGCCTTCAGAAAGTATTCACACTTTTTCTACATTTTGTTGTGTTACAGCCTGAATTTCAAATGTATTTAGATGTTTTGGTCACTAGCTTACCCACGATACCGCATAATGTCAAAGAGGACTTATGGTTTTTAGACATTTTTACACATTAATAAATAATGAAAAGCCCAAAAGCATTCAACCCCTTTTTTATGGCAAGCCTAAGTACGTTCAGGAGTAAACATTTGCTTAACAAGTCACATAATATGTTGCATGGACTCTATGTGCAATAAAATCAAATCAAATCAAGTTTATTTTATATAGCCCTTCGTACATCAGCTAATATCTCGAAGTGCTGTACAGAAACCCAGCCTAAAACCCCAAACAGCAAGCAATGCAGGTGTAGAAGCACGGTGGCTAGGAAAAACTCCCTAGAAAGGCCAAAACCTAGGAAGAAACCTAGAGAGGAACCAGGCTATGAGGGGTGGCCAGTCCTCTTCTGGCTGTGCCGGGTGGAGATTATAACAGAACTATGCCAAGATGTTCAAAATATTCATAAGTGACAAGCATGGTCAAATAATAATCATGAATAATTTTCAGTTGGCTTTTCATAGCCGATCATTAAGAGTTGAAAACAGCAGGTCTGGGACAGGTGGCGGTTCCATAACCGCAGGCAGAGCAGTTGAAACTGGAATAGCAGCAAGGCCAGGTGGACTGGGGACAGCAAGGAGTCATCATGCCCGGTAGTCCTGACGTATGGTCCTAGGGCTCAGGTCCTCCGAGAGAGAGAAAGAAAGAGAGAATTAGAGAGAGCCAAGATTTTCAAAATGTTCATAAATGACAAGCATGGTCAAATAATAATCAGGAATAAATATCAGTTGGCTTTTCATAGCCGATCATTAAGAGTTGAAAACAGCAGGTCTGGGACAGGTAGGGGTTCCATAACCGCAGGCAGAACAGCTGAAACTGGAATAGCAGCAAGGCCAGGCGGACTGGGGACAGCAAGGAGTCATCATGCCCGGTTTGCCGTGACGTATGGTCCTAGCGCTCAGGTCCTCCGAGAGAGAGAAAGAAAGAGAGAAGGAGAGAATTAGAGAGAGAATTAGAGAGAGCCAATAACAGTGTTAAACATGATTTTTGAATGATTACCTCATCTCTGTACCCCACACATACAAATACCTGTAAGGTCCCTCCAGTCGAGCAGTGAATTTCAAACACAAAGACCAGGGAGGTTTTCCAATGCCTCGCAAAGAAGGGCACTTATTGGTAGATGGGTAAAAAATTAAATCAAACATTGATTGAATATCCCTTTCAGCATGGGAAATTACACAATTACACTTTGGATGGTGTACAGTATCAGTACACCTAGTCACTACAAAGATACAGTCGTCCATCCTAACTCAGTTGCCGGAGAGGAAGGAAACTGCTCAGGGATTTCACCATCAGGTCAATTGTGACTTTAAAACAGTTACAGTTTAATGGCTGTGATATGAGAAAACTGAGGATGGATCAACAACATTGTAGTTACTCCACAATACTAACTTAATTGACAGAGTGAAAAGAAGGAAGCCTGTACAGAATACAAATATTCCAAAACATGCATCCCGTAAAACTATCGCTAAAGCAAAACTGCAAAAATGTGGATACAACATAACTTTATGTCCTGAATACAAAGCGTTATGTTTGAAGCAAATCCAACACAACACATCACTGAGTACCACTTTTCATATTTTCAAGCATGATGGTGGCTGCATCATGTTATGGGTATGCTTGTCATCGGCAAGGACTAGGGAGGTTTTTTTGCATAAAAATAAATGGAAAAAAGCTAAGCACAGGTAAAATCCTAGAGGAAAACCTGGTTCTGTCTGCTTTCCAACAGACCATGGGAGACAAATTCACCATTCAGCAGGACAATTACCTAAAACACAAGGCCAAATATACACTGGAGTTGCTTACCAAGACAACATTGAATGTTTCTGAGTGGCCTAATTATAGTTTTGACTTAAATCCTTTTGAAAATCTAGACTTGAAAGACTTGAAAATGGCTGTCTAGCAATCATCAACAACCACCTTGACATAGCTTGAAGAATTACAAAAATTATAATCCAGGTGTGCAAAGCTCTTAGATTTACCCAGAAAGGTAATTCTAACATATTGACTCAGGGGGTTGAATACTTATGTAATCAATATATATTTTTCATTTTTTTTTCATATTTTTTTTTTTTTACAAATGTTAGAATTTTTCCACTTTGACGTTAGAGTATTTTGTGTAGATTGTTGACAAAAACAAATGTAATCAAGCGGTGTGAATACTTTCTGAAGGCAGTGTATATGAGGGGATAATTAGATTGTCAGATTGTGAAAAGCTTGATAAGTGCAAGGATGCTGATTCAAAACCATTGATGGCTACAACCATTGTACTAATGAAGTTATCCTCGTCTCCAGACTCTCCTTACTGTGGCTTGACTACTTTCACCGGTTTACTGGAGTGAGTATATCCTCAGCTAGAACATGAACAACATCTCCAGTGTACTCCAGTGTGGGAGTGTACTCCTTTTTTATTTTGTCAGAATGAGAATGAGTAGGCAATGGAGGGTCTTCCCACCTTCATCATTATTTTGCTCCACTGCAACACTCCCCAGGCTATTGTTGCAAATGAGAATGGGTTTTCAATAAACACACTGTACTGGGTAAAATGAATAGGTAGACAGAATATATCTGAGAGTGGTTGGTGAATACAACACACACACATGCACACATGCACACATGCACACACACACACACACACACACACACACACACACACACACACACACACACACACACACACACACACACACACACACACACACACACACACACAAACACACAGGCACGTACACACACCCTTGCTCACTCTGTGTGTGTGTGTGTTCTGACTCACTGTCAGGTGTGGGATAAGTTCTCCCAGGCTGTTCAGGGTTGCTCACACCAGGTTCAGCCCCACCCACATGTGTGTGATAATCTGTTCTCTCTCTTACCAAAGCTTCTCGCTCTAAAGGACCTTTCAAATCCGCTGTAATCATCCTATTGAGACAGCTGAACAGAGTGCTTTGTGTAATAGGGTTCTTTGCAAGATTTGTATTGCCAAAGCCTGCAGTTATTACCCGAAACAATAAGGTGGAGTTTGATGTTTGCAGTTGTCTGATTTGTTCTTTGAGTTGGTTTGCATCAGCTGTCTATACTTACTATCATGTATATTTTACCTAAGTCATTACTACACTACCTGTATGTAACACTTACATTTCAAAGTTAGTGATGTCGTATTTCAGGAAGGACCCATGTTTTTCCTGGAAAGAATGCCTTCACAATATTGTACAACTTTATCAGAGAGATTGATCAAAACGAAGAGGAAACAAAAAAACTAAACAGATGCCCTTTTCATGGCTCATTGGCTTCTTAGATAAGATCCTTTTCAGAGTCAGAATAATTTCTTTACTACTGACCCACCTTTGGAATACATTACAATAAATTACAGTTGATTGGCTGTGTGGAGTCATGAAGGGAGATGTGTGGTTTGTATTCAGTGCTAGTTTGTTGCATCAAGTCCCTGAGGTGATTATGCATACTATTCTGTGGTAATAGGAACTTTTGCTCATTTTAAAATGGCAGCTTGAGTCTACTGCAAATGCTTGCATGAAATTCATTGATTTTAAGTGGAGTGGAAAGATAGTCTTCTCAAAAATAGTTTAAATATGCTAAACTAAGCCCTCGACCCAGGAATGTAAAGTTGCACATTGTTGAGTGATTAGAAAATATCCAATCACCTTGGGATTGGGAAAAGTGAGCAGGTAAAGAGCATTCTTGTACAGTAACGACGTAAATAAGTGTGCAATTCTTCATTTTTTATTATTTGACAAGTCTTCATTATAATTGTATATCACCATATAAATGTATAAACTTAATTTATTTGAGTACATTTTTACCCACAAACCTTTACCATTCCAGTAGTATAACATAAATCTGAACGATACAGTCCATTTTCAGGAGATGAGGATCCTCTTCTATTCAATATGGTTGACTACCACACAATGTTTGAAATACAAATAATATATATGATAATAAACATATACCCTTTGTAGAGGCATGCATATATAGTGAGAGTGCACACCAGATAGTAATATTTCCTAACAAACCCTGAAGCATAATGGCCATTTGCACGAGGGAAGCTCTCCCACTACATCAGTAATACAGTCATATTTAAAGATAGCAGTGAGGTTGTTGGTTGTTGAAGCAGGCTGAAACCAAAGCTGCTGGGTCTGTGAGTACACTATTCCCTATATAATGCACTACATTTGACCAGAGCGCTATGGGCCCTGGTGAGAAGTAATGCACTATATAGGGAATACAGAGTGCCATTTGGGACAGACAGAGGCTTTCTCCAGGGCCTCACACCGAGACATCCCTGCTAATCATCTCCATATACCATCTACTGTATGTATGCCTCAGCCCTGCCTCCAGCTTTGATGAATCCTTTATGATGGGAGATTGTTTATTAGATTAGGACACAAATACTTCTTCAGTGATGTACTGGATACTGTATGTGGAAGGCAAGATGCATGTACTGAACCATGGCTGTACTGTTTTTCCCCCCTTTCTCCTCTCGAAATTGTTTTGCTAATGTATGAATCAAAAAATGCTTTTAAATGTCAAGCTAGAAGAAATGCAACACTGCACAAACACACATTCCTGTGAGGGAACGTAGCTTCAAGTATCATCGTCAAGGGCCTCGGGAACGGTCTGTAGGGACAGACCAGCCAACTTCTCCAAGAGGCGATGAAGACGTTTTATTGTCTTAGCCATATGGCTTGTGTTCATCTGTTCTAGAAAATGTGTTGCTTCTCCTTGGGAGGAGAATAAGAGTCTTAATCACACATCTATATAGCAGCCAAGCCTTAAAAGGCAGCTGTCACCATTAGGAACCTCATGATGCCTGTCATAGAGAGAGACACACTGCCCTTGAAACTGAAAGAACCACTGAGTATTGATCCGATTTGAGTGACTTCACCAGACCATTGCTAGCCGACCTATATAGAAACACTTTTTGTTTACATTGAGATTGTGGTCAAGAGTCTTGTTTCTGAACACTATGTCCACGTAAACTGTACCTGAGGTGTCAGTGGCAAGGAAAGTTGCAACAGAGACCCATCTAGAGTATGACGTATTTGCAGTGGGGACCATAAGTAGTTTGGTTGCGTTACATAGATGGATTTAAATAGATTTAAATGTAGATTTTTTTGTCATTGATCTACACAATGTCAAAGTGAAAAGAACATTTTTTTAAATTAATACAAATGAAATAGCCTAGTGGTTAAAGCATTGGACTAGTAACTGGAAGGTTGCTAGATCAAATCCCCGAGCTGACAAGGTAAACATCTGTTGTTCTGCCCCTGAACAAGGCAGTTCTTAGGCCGTTGTTGTAAATAAGAATTTGTTCTTAACTGACTTGCCTAGATAAATAAAGGTTTTAAAAAATGACTAAAATATAGTCTTTGCATATTTAGTGCAGCTTAAATTAGTTCAGGAGTAAAATTTGACTTAACAAATCACATAATACATTTCATGGACTCATGCTGTGTGAAATAATATGGGATGAGTCCTTCAGTCAAGTATTGAATTTCAAGCACAGATTCAGGGATTCAGGGAGTTTTTCAAAAGCATCATAAAGAAGGTCAGTAGATGAGAAACAATAACAAATCCGACATTGAACATCTCTTTAAGCATAGTCAAGTTAATAATTATGATGTGGATGATGTACTAAACCACGAAACACATCAAAGATAGTGTACATTAGTCCTTCTAAAGTGAGCTGCAGGACAGGAAGGAAATTGCTCAGGGATGACACAAGTCAGAGACCACTATGATGACACACCAAATGCATTTGATGGATCCTTTTTGTCTTGTAATGCTTCTTAAGAGAAAAGTAATCCAAAAGTAACTGAGCGTAATCAGATTACCTTACTGAGTTTGGGTAATCCAAAAGTTATGTTACTGATTACAATTTTGGACAGGTAACTAGTAACTGTAACGGATTACATTTAGAAAGTAACCTACCCAACCCTGGTATCCATCATACATTTCCAAATAGTGTTGTATCCACTGGCACGTTGACTCATCACAACGGATAAGCCGGTCCACAATTCAGAGACCATGTATATGTCAGAATGTACCAGCAGCAGTCCAGACATTACAATGTTTCTTGATATGTAATGACACAGATGTTAGGTCTGAGATTGGTGTATGGAGCTCATCATGCCTCATCCTGCTTTTCACTTTGGGGCAAGGACAAACCGTCATGCCTCAGTTGTTCTGGTAATTATTTCTGCTCCTCTCCCTTTTCCATGCCCAATCCCAACCCTCCACGGGTGTGTCCCAAACGACACCAAATTCCCTATATAGTGCACCTCTTTTTACTAAAGCCCTATGGGCCCTGGTGTAAAGTAGTGCACTTTAACGGAATAGACGATGATAGCTCAGGCCTCCTTCTCTCCCAGAGGACATGACACTGGAACAGCTATATAGCTATATCTGTGAAAATTGGGATTGGTAACTATGGTGTATATAGGTATAATATTTCTTCTTGCATTACAAAGAATAATTGTTTTATTTTTCATTCATCTTTAAAAAAAGGAATTCCTCTTCCACTTTGACAGAGTATTTTGTGTTGATTGTTGACAAAAAAAGACAATTAAATCCATTTTAATCACACTTTGTAACAAAATAAAACGTGAAGTAGTCCAAGAGGCCTGAATACTTATAATACCCACTGTATCCATCAGAGTTGGATTTTACATGTAATCTGATTACAATAAAACAAAGTGTAATCAGTTACACTACCAACATAGATATGCTAATCAGATTACAGATACTTTTGAAAAAATAGATGATTACTTCTTGGATTACTTTTTAATTCAGAAAGGATGTTTGCGGGATGAAAAATAAATGATGATACCTTTCTTTTCTCTCAATGACATTCAGTTCAGCGTTGGAAAAAGGTGCAAGTAAAGTTTGTTCCACCAGAGTGAGTCTGACCACAAGTAAGAGACCACTATGATTGCACACCAAATGAATTTGATGGATCCTTTTTATCTTCTAATGCTTCTTAAGGGAAAAGTAATCTAAAAGTAACAGAGTAATCAGATTATGTTACCGAGTTTGGGTAATCCAAAAGTTACGTTACTGATTACAATTTTGGACAGGTAACTAGTAACTGTAATGGATTACATTTAGAAAGTAACCTACCCAACCCTGGTATTCATCATATATTTCCAAATAGTGTTGTATCCACTGGCACGTTGACTCATCACAACGGATAAGCCGGTCCACAATTCAGAGACCATGTATATGTCAGAATGTACCAGCAGCAGTCCAGACATTACAATGTTTCTTGATATGTAATGACACAGATGTTAGGTCTGAGATTGGTGTATTGAGCTCATCATGCCTCATCCTGCTTTTCACTTTGGGGCAAGGACAAACCGTCATGCCTCAGTTGTTCTGGTAATTATTTCTGCTCCTCTCCCTTTTCCATGCCCAATCCCAACCCTCCACAGCATGTGTCCCAAATGACACCCAATTCCCTATATAGTGCACTTCTTTTTTACTAAAGCCATATGGGCCCTGGTGAAAAGTAGAGCACTTTAAAGGGAATAGACAATGATAGCTCAGGCCTGCTTCTTTCTCCCAGAGGACATTACACTGGAACAGCTATATAGCTATATCTGTGAAAATGGGGATTGGGAACTACCATCTTAGATTGGATACAAATTCTCCAAATTAAGAGTAACAAATTGAATGAAATAGTACAATGTTATCTCTCAGGTCGAATTGCACCTCACGATTGTGTTCCCCTGATAAAGGTGATGGCGCGTCTCCTACAGTAGTTGGACCATGCTATGTTTCAGATTAGATCTCCCTCTCTCCATTATCTCTCTCTACTCTCTAGTTTGTTTGTGAGAGAGAGAAAGAGTAAGAGAGGGGAATATAAACTCAGCAAAAAAGAAACGTCCTCTCACTGTCAACTGCGTTTATTTTCAGCAAACTTAACATGTGTAAATATTTGTATGAACATAACAAGATTCAACAGCTGAGACATAAACTGAACAAGTTCCACAGACATGTGACTAACAGAAATGGAAAAATGTGTCCCTGAACAAAGGGGGGGTCAAAATCAAAAGTAACAGTCAGTATCTGGTGTGGCCATCAGCTGCATTAAGTACTGCAGTGCATCTCCTCCTCATGGACTGCACCAGATTTGCCAGTTCTTGCTGTGAAATGTTACCCCACTCTTCCACCAAGGCACCTGCAAGTTCCCGGACATTTCTGGGTGGAATGGCACTAGCCCTCACCCTCCGATCCAGATCCGGGCTCTTCGCTGGCCATGGCAGAACACTGACATTCCAGTCTTGCAGGAAATCACGCACAAAACGAGCAGTATGGCTGGTGGCATTGTCATGCTGGAGGGTCATGTCAGGATGAGCCTGCAGGAAGGGTACCACATGAGGAAGGAGGACGTCTTCCCTGTAACGTACAGCGTTGAAATTGCCTGCCTTTACAACAAGCTCAGTACGATGATGTGGTGACACACCGCCCCAGACCATGACGGATCCTCCACCTCCAAATCGATCCTGCTCCAGAGTACAGGCCTCGGTGTAAAGCTCATTCCTTTGACAATAAACACGGATCCGACCATCACCCCTGGTGAGACAAAACCGCGACTCGTCAATGAAGAGCACTTTTTGCCAGTCCTGTCTGGTCCAGCGACGGTGGGTTTGTGCCCATAGGCGACGTTGTTGCCGGTGATGTCTGGTGAGGACCTGCCTTACAACAAGCCTACAAGTCCTCAGTCCAGCCTCTCTCAGCCTATTGCAGACAGTTTGAGCACTGATGGAGTGATTGTGCGTTCCTGGTGTAACTCGGGCAGTTGTTGTTGCCATCCTGTACCTGTTCCGCAGGTGTGATGTTCTGATGTACCGATCCTGGGCAGGTGCTGTTACACGTAGTCTGCCACTGCGAGGATGATCAGCTGTCCGTCCTGTCTCCCTGTATCGCTGTCTTAGGTGTCTCACAGTACGGACATTGCAATTTATTGCCCTGGCCACATCTGCAGTCCTCATGCCTCCTTGCAGCATGCCTAAGGCACGTTCACGCAGATGAGCAGAGACCCTGGGCATCTTTCTTTTGGTGTTTTTCAGAGTCAGTAAAAAGGCCTCTTTGGTGTCCTAAGTTTTCATAACTGTGACCTTAATTGCCTACCGTCTGTAAGCTGTTAGTGTCTTAACGACCGTTCCACAGGTGCATGTTTATTAATTGTTCATGGTTCATTGAACAGGCATGGGAAACAGTGTTTAAACCCTTTACAATGAAGATCTTTGAAGTTATTTGGATTTTTACTAATTATCTTTGAAAGACAGGGTCCTGAAAAAGGGCCGTTTCTTTTTTTGCTGAGTAAATATACTGAACAAAAACATAAACGCAACATGTAAAGTGTTGGTCCCATGTTTCATGAGCTGAAATAAAAGTGCCCAGAAATGTTCCATATGCACAAAAAGCTTATTTCTCTCAAATGTTGTGCACAAATTTGTTTACTTCCCTGTTAGTGAGCATTTTTCTTTGGCTAAAATAATCCATCCACCTGACAGGTGTGTCACATCAAGAAGCTCATAATTGAATAGCATGATCATTACACAGGCACCCTTTGTGCTGGGGACAATAAAAGGCAACTCTTATATATGCAGTTTTGTCACACAACACAGTGCCACAGATATCTGAACTTTGAGGGAGCGTGCAATTGGCATGGTGACTCCAGGAATGTCCACCAGAGCTGTTGCCAGATAATTTAATGTTAATTTCTCTACCATATGCTGCCTCCAACGTAATTTTAGAGAATTTAGCAGTAACTCCAACCAGCCTCACAATCCAACCAGCCCCACAATCCAACCAGCCTCACAACCGTGTGAGCGAGCGGTTTCCTGATGTCAATGCTGTGAACAGAGTGCCCCATGGTGGCGGTAGGGTTATGGTATGGGCAGGCATAAGCTACGGACAATGAACACAATTGCATGTTATCGATGGCAATTTGAATGCATAAAAATACCATGAAATACCGTGTTGAGATCCTGAGGCCCATTGTGAGGCCCATTTTTTTAAGGTATCTGTGACCAACAGATGAATATCTGCATTCCCAGTCATGTGAAATCCATAGAGTAGGGCCTCATGAATTCATTTCAATTGACTGATTTCCTATGAACTGTACCTCAGTAAAATCTTAGAAATTGTTGCATGTTGCGTTCATATTTTTGTTCAGTATATTTTGAATGACATATTAGTAATGTCGGTCAGGGACCTAGCAATGTGACCTGTAAAAGGCATGGTAAATGTGAGTTTGGATGATAATTTACAATGTCTCAGACAAAATGGCTGGCAAAAGCATAAAAAGCCATGTTGCAATGACTTAGTTTGGAGATTTGTGTTTCACAGTATGTTGATTACAGGAAACACCATAAACTCATTTTGTCTTTTTTTGCATGGCCTCTCAATTTCTTTCATAATTGAGTAGTGTAGTGTATGAATGTTTGATGTTTCGAGTCCCTCTTTTGTCTGGGTTCAAACAAATTCCCTCTGATAGCAGAACACACACGCTTCTGCATGACCACACCTAGGGTACTGAAGCAGGAAACAGGGATGGTCTTTCAGGAGAGAAGAGACACTCAAACACTACTATGTAGGATGCTGGGTTCAAACATGTAGCACCTCCACAAAGTTTAATTATAGGCTAAGTATTCCAGTGGTTTCTTCAACCTCGATGTTGCTTACCACCCAATTTTACTTAATGAAACTATTTCCATTTGGACATGCATATGGGTATTTTATTATTTTTGGAAAACTCTCCCCCCCCAGATGGAGAGCAAATGGCAAGAAATCTGTTGACAGAAAATATGTATTGAGTTTTGTGGTTTACTGGTTCATTTGATTTAGTCTGCCCTCTGGGGATTTCCTCGGGTAACACACAATCTACGCTTCCCCAGTTCACACTGAACACAGGAAATTATTAGAACCCATAGTACAAGTATTTTGATATGTATGCATGTTTGATTTAATTTGTATGAAATTCAGCAGTTGCGGGTAAGCATTCTACGTATCAGACAATGCTCCAGTAAATTCACAGACTGTGATCTATCAAACTACAGGCAATAAAATGCCGTCGTAGATAGTGTTGTGGTCGAATCCTTGAATGCAGCTTGGATAGACAGACCGAGACATGCCAGTGACCACTGCTTCTCTGTGTGTTGGCAATATGATGACATGACATAAGAACTCACTAAATCCATGGTAAATGTTCTATCCATCTTCAGTGTGTCTCACAGTTGTATTAGTACAGGGTCTAGAACTAAGTAGATAAAGCCTCAGGGTGGCATTCCCATGACGTCCCCAGCCTACTCTCTCCTCTTGGGATGTAAACACTGTGAAAACAGATTAGTTATACTGCAACAGTTAAAGCAGATTAGCAGAGATTATAAACAAACATGTTGGATTAGGCAGACAGCATCATTTCCTTCTTTTCACATATCCAACTCAAGCAATTAAAGCAGTGGTTATGGTACAGTGCTGGTTTAACCTAGATATGTTCATTTCTCCAGATTTTAGATGTGTACTGAAGCGTGGAACCACAGTAAGTCCCAACCTTGGTGTATCATTAGAGTAACTAACTACCAGTTGGTCGTTGCTTTTTTTATGACTGCTGTTACTTTTAAGAACCATGTTCCTTGAGTATGGCTTTGGTGTGTCTTGCTGGTGCGTATTTTGTATCGCATTCTTTTCTACCTCCATCTTTTAATGAAGTCCTCATGTCATGACTCATAATGTCATCTTTTGATATTATAGGCAAATATCAATTAGCATCACTAGAACTGTTATAAAGTCTATTCAAATGACAAAATATTGTTTTGTCTGCATTTCTTCAAATCTCCTCTCCATCTATCTCCATCACCCAAGGTTAATATAAGCCGTGGCTGGGCTCTCAAGTCTCCAACAGCCATCACGAGGAAAGAAGGATTGACCCATCCTGAAAAGCTGCCAAGATCCAATCTTCTGGGTCTCAATTAAAGTCAGATTTACTGACATCAGTCCCAGTTCAGTGTGTGTAATTACGTACAAGCTGTTCAGTAAGGAGATAATGCAGAGGCTTACGGGAACGGCTACTAATCGGAGGCCTTCACTTTCTCGGTTTGTGCCCACGTCTTGAACTGTGGATGCCTGTCAGTGTCCTCAGGGTGATGTGGTTAACTCTGTATGTACAGTACCAGTCAGAAGTTTGGACACCTACTCATTCAAGGGTTTTTCTTTATTTTTACTATTTTCTACATTGTAAAATAATAGTGAATCAAATCAAATTTTATTGGTCACATACACGTGATTGGCAGATGTTATTGCAGGTGTAGCGAAATTCTTATGCTTCTAGCTCCGACAGTGCAGTTGGGGTGGCAGGTAGCCTAGTGGTTAGAGCGTTGGGCCAGTAACCGAAAGGTTGCTAGATCCCCGAGCTGACAAGGTAAAAATCTGTTGTTCTGCCCCTGAACAAGGCAGTTAACCCACTGTTTCTAGGCTGTCATTGTAAATAAGAAATTGTTCTTAACTGACTTGCCTAGTTAAATAAAGGTAAAAAATGTAAATATCTAACAAGTAATATCTACCAAATTACACCACATATACACACAAAATCTAAGTAGGAATGAATTAACCTCTACCGCTTCTCTCTCCCGGATCCGGGATCCTCCTCATCAAAAAAGCTGACTAGCAGAGCCTAACGGGACAGGGATATCATATAATATAATTTTCATGAAATCACAAGTCCAATACAGCAAATGAAAGATAAACATCTTGTGAATCCAGCCATCATTTCCGATTTTTAAAATGTTTTACAGCGAAAACACAATATGTATTTCTATTAGCTAACCACAATAGCCAAACACACAACCGCATATTTTCACCATGTTTCCACCGCATAGGTAGCTTTCACAAAACCGACAAAATAGAGATAAAATTTGTCACTAACCAAGAAACAACTTCATCAGATGACAGTCTTATAACATGTTATACAATACATTTATGTTTTGTTCGAAAATGTGCATATTTGAGGTATAAATCATAGTTTTACATTGCAGCTACCATCAAAGCAGCCAGAATAATTACAGAGAGCAACGTGAAATACATAAATACTCATCATAAAACATTTATGAAAAATACATGGTGTACAGCAAATGAAAGATAAACATCTTGTGAATCCAGCCAATATTTCCGATTTTTTAAGTGTTTTACAGCGAAAACACAATATGTATTTCTATTAGCTTACCACAATAGCCAAACACACAAACGCATTTATTCACCGCAAAGGTAGCTTTCGCAAAAACCAGCAAAAGATCTAAAATTAATCACTAACCTTTGGACAACTTCATCAGATGACTGTCTTATAACATCATGTTATCGAAAATGTGCATATTTATAGCTACAAATCCTGGTTATACATTGTGAATACGTAGCATCGATTCACCAGAATCTCCGGAGATATTTTGGACACTCACCTAATCTGACCAAAGAACTTTACATAAAAATACTTGTTGTATGGCAAATGAAAGATACACTGGTTCTTAATGCAACCGCTGTGTTAGATTTAAAAAAAATAACTTTACCATAACATACAGCTTGCGTTATTGCGAGACAGCGCTCACCAAAACGGCGGAGAATAGGACTCAACATTTTACACAGAAATACGAAATAACATCATAAATGTTTTCTTACTTTTGTTGATCTTCCATCAGAATGTTGTACAAGGAGTCCTTGGTCCAGAATAAATCGTTGTTTGGTTGTAGAATGTCCATTTCTTCTGTCGAATTCGCGCCACAATGCTAGCCAAGGTTGCTAACATTCCCATCCTCTCTTGACGCAAAGAACGGAAAACTCCAAAAGTCCCAATAAACGTTGAATAAACTGATAAAACTCGGTTGAAAAAAACTACTTTATGATGTTATTATCACATGTATCAAATAAAATCAGAGCCGGAGATATTCGCCGTGTATACGTAACGCTATTCAGAAGACAATGTCGAGCTCCGCCGCGCGCCTTAGAAGACAAAGAAAATTCCGGACCTGTCACTCCAAAAGCTCTCATTCGACCTCAGATCAAGCTAGACACCCCATTCCACCTTCCACTGCCTGTTGACATCTAGTGGAAGGCGTATGAAGTGCATGCATATCGATAAATACAAGCCAGTTGAATAGGCAGGCCCTGAAACAGAGCCTCGTTTTCAGATTTTTCACTTCCTGTATGGAAGTTTGCTGCAAAATGAGTTTTGTTTTACTCACAGATATAATTCAAACAGTTTTAGAAACTTGAGAGTGTTTTCTATCCAATAGTAATAATAATATGCATATTGTATGATCTAGAAAAGAGTACGAGGCCGTTTCATTTGGGCACGATTTTTTCCAAAGTGAAAACAGCGCTCCGTATTGACAAGAAGTTTTAAGACTATATACATATGGACGAGCGATGTCAGAGCGGAACGGACTAAGATACAGTAGAATAGTATAGAATACAGTATATACCTATGAGATGTGTAATGCAAGATATGTACATATTATTAAGTGAATGAGATACAGTAGAATAGTATAGAAAACAGTATATACATATGAGATGAGTAATGCCAGATATGTAAACATTACGTGACTAAGATACTGTAGAATAGTATAGAATACAGTATGTACATATGAGATGAGTAATGCAAGATATGTAAACATTATTAAGTGACTAAGATACCATAGAATAGTATAGAATACAGTATATACATATGTGATGAGTAATGCATGACTAGTGTTCCATTCCTTAAAGTGGCCAGTGATTTCTAGTTTATGCCTATAGGCAGCAGCCTCTAATGTGCTAGTGATGGCTGTTTAACAGTCTGATGGCCTTGAGATAGAAGCTGTTTTTCAGTCTGTCAGTCCCAGCTTTGATGCACCTGTACTGACTTTGCCTTCTGGATGATAGCGGGGTGGCTCTGGTAGTTGATGTCCTTGATGATTTTTTGGGCCTTCCTGTGACATTGTGTGCTGTAGGTGTCCTGGAGGGCGGGTATTTTTCCCCCGGTAATGCGTTGGGCAGACCGCACTACCCTCTGAAGAGCCTTGCGGTTGCGGGCGGTGCAGTTGCCGTACCAGGCGGTGATACAGCCCTACAGGATGCTTTCAATTGTGCATCTGTAAAAGTTTGTGAGGGTTTTAGGTGACAAGACACATTTCTTTAGACTCCTGAGGTTGAAGAGGCTCTGTTGCGCCTTCTTCACCACATGGTCTGTGTGGGTGGTCCATTTCAGTTTGTCAGTGATGTGTATGCCAAGGAACTTGAAGCTTTCCACCTTCTCCACTTCGGTTCCATTGATGTAGATGCTGTTTCCTGAAGTCCGCAAATATCTCCTTTGTTTTGTTGACGTTGAGTGAGAGGGTGTTTTCCAGGCACCACACTCCCAGAGCTCTCACCTCCTACCTTTAGGCTGTCTCGTCATCGGTGGTAATCAAGCCTACTACTGTTGTGTCATCTGCAAACTTGATGATTGAGTTGGAGGCATGCTTGGCCAAGCAGTCATGGGTGAACAGGGAGTACATGAGGGGGCTGAGTACGTACCCTTGTGGGGCCCCAGTGTTGAGAATCAGCAGAGTGGAGGTGATGTTTCCTACCTTCACCACCTGGGGAAGACCCGTGAGGAAGTCCAGGACCCAGTTGCACGGGGCGTGGTTTAGAGCCAGGGCCTTGAGCTTAATGATGAGCGTGAAGGGTACTATGGTGTTGAATGCTGAGCTATAGTCAATGAACAGCATTCTTACATAGGTATTCCTCTTGTCCAAATGGGATAGGGCAGTGTGCAGAGTGATGGCTATTGCATCGTCTGTGGATCTATTGGGGCGGTAAGCAAATTGAAGTGGGTCTAGGGTGGCAGGTAAGGTAGAGGTGATTTGATCCTTGACTAGTCTCTCAAAGCACTTCATGATGACAGAGGTGAGTGCTACGGGGCGATAGTCATTAAGTTCAGTTACCTTTGCCTTCTTGGGTACAGGAACAATTTTGGCAATCTTGAAGCATGTGGGAATGCTGATAGTTCTGGTGAGTTACCGCCGCTCTATTATCCAATAGTTCTTCCCGGCTGTATGTAATGACACAAAACATTTCCTGAGCTAATAATGTAAAACATAGTACATAAAAAAACGAAATACTGCAAAGTTTCCTAAGAGCTAGTCGCGATGCTGCCATCTGTTGTGAAACATATCAAAATATATTTTTCCAACAGTCTTGAAGGAGTTCCCACATATGCTGAGCTGCTTTTCCTTCACTCTGCGGTCCAACTCATCCCAAACCATCTCAATTGGGTTGAGGTCGGGTGATTATGGAGGCCAGGTCATCTGATGCAGCACTCCATCACTCTCCTTCTTGGTCAAATAGCCCTTACACAGCCTGGAGGTGTGATGGGTCATTGTCCTGTTGAAACTATGAAATTGAATGACTAACCTACATGTCTTAAATTAATGATGGACTGTCATTTCTCTTGCTTTTTCAGCTTTTCTTGCCATAACTTGGACTTGGTCATTTACAAAATTGGGCTATCTTCTGTATATCACCCCTTCCTTGACACAACACAACTGATTGGCTCAAACACATTAATAGGAAAGAAACTACACAAATTAACTTTCAATAAGGCACACCTGTTAATTGAAATGCATTCCAGGTGATGACCTCATGAATATCGTTGAGAAATTACCAAGAGTGTGCAAAGCTGTCAAAAAAGCAAAGGGTGGCTACTTTGAATAATCTCAAATATAAATGTATTTTGGTCACTACATGATTATTTTACAGTTTTGATGTCTTCACTATTATTCTACAATGTAGAAAATAGTAAAAATAAATAAAAACCTTGGAATGAGTATGCGTGTCCAAACTTTTGTCTGGTATTGTAGGTCAATCAGTAATTTACCCATGTGAACTATGACCTACACTATTTTCTGCATACTTAGTACTGTAATAACAACATCTCCAGCATCTAAAAAAATGAAGCTGAAGCTGAATGCTGCAACATTGTTGTTGACTATTAGACAAGACCAAGTCCGTAGATAGATCTTTCTCTGGCAGTTACATGTGTTTCCTATCAGATTTTCAGGTTTCTCTGATAAACAATTTTCCTGCCATCTAAGAGAGGCAATTTCTGCCTTAAAATGTATGTGATGATGAGGACATCTATGAGTAATGATGAGGACATCTATGTGTAATGATGAGGACATCTATGTGTAATGATGAGGACATCTATGTGTAATGATGAGGACATCTATGTGTAATGATGAGGACATCTATGTGCAATGATGAGGACATCTATGTGCAATGATGAGGACATCTATGTGCAATGACGAGGACATCTATGTGCAATGACGAGGACATCTATGTGCAATGATGAGGACATCTATGTGCAATGATGAGGACATCTATGTGCAATGATGAGGACATCTATGTGCAATGATGAGGACATCTATGTGCAATGATGAGGACATCTATGTGCAATGATGAGGACATCTATGTGCAATGATGAGGACATCTATGTGTAATGATGAGGACATCTATGTGTAATGATGAGGACATCTATGTGCAATGATGAGGACATCTATGTGCAATGATGAGGACATCTATGTGCAATGATGAGGACATCTATGTGCAATGATGAGGACATCTATGTGTAATGATGAGGACATCTATGTGCAATGATGAGGACATCTATGTGTAATGGTGAGCATTGATCTTTTATAATGACCACACTAGAAAGCCATGTTGATTAGGTATTTTAAACACAGTTCAATGAGGCCAGACCAGATCATTATCACGGCAACATTTATTTGGTCTGGTGCATATAAACTAGTAACACCCGCCTACATTGAATACCATAGTTGAGGGGGATATTGAGGGATGTTCTGCACGTCAAGGTCATGTAAACATAATTTACAGTAATATAAGATTCTTCCAAGAAATAAAACCAATTCCCTAGCCAATCAGTGATATCAATTCATTAGGCAATGAAGTGCCAGGGAGATATGAAAACCAGCAGGACTACAACCCTCGAGGACAGGCGTACTGAACTCCTGGTGTGCTCAGAGAACCTTTTTTACTGAAGTAGGTCTTTACTGCCATCTTTTGGTCATAAAGATGTGGGTTACATCTTCCTCCACATAGTACTGATGAAGTTGTGCCATTTTATTTGCAAGAATCATATTGTATTTACGATGCCTTTGGGTAAAGACATGATTGCTTATTTGGCAAACAGAGTATGAGACAAATATTTCAACAACCTCAACACTAACATATATATAAAAAATATAAAATGTCAAAATATACCAGGGTTCAAATACATGTGTATTTGATCATTTTTATTTAAATACAAATCAACTACTACTATTGGAAGTATTTGAAAGTATTTTCAAATAATTTCCTATAAATAGCCTATTATTTGAAAGTATTTTTAAATACTTAATGCAAATATTATTTTCAAACACCTGGGTTAAAGTGTATTTGTGTCAGTGTATTTGAGTCATTTCAAATACATGCCAAAACTTTCCAATTGTATTTCCAAATACAATCCAATATTAAACTACTTATCTTTTTTTTTAAACATATCTGAATACTTAATTCGAAATGTTTGTGAAAGTAATTGAGATATTTGAAATAATATTTGAACCCAGGTCGGAAAATATACATCAACATTAACCCATTAATAAACCCCTTAGTCCCCTGTCCCTTCTGCCATTTTCTCATCCTTAGTCATTTTCATCTCCTTCTCCCTTGCTTCTGCCTCCTCCGCTACAGACTGCATCCCAATGGCTCCACTCTGTCTCTCCCTCTCCTCCTGGTCCAGTTGTTTGTAATTGAAGTAGTTCATGATGAAGAGAAAGATGCCAGGTGCCAGCACCATGACACCACATGCCCAATACATGTATTTGTAGTCGTCAAAGACCTCCACCAAAAACCCTGCAGAGAGTAGCAGGCATTTATTGTATGACCCCCCATGGCCAGCTTTTAGGCTATCAGTTCATCTTACACCAACGGGACTTCAATGCTTAGAGTTTAACACAATGTATACGTGTGGTTTGCACACAAAACATTGACAGAACTCCAAACATTCATATTTTTTTCTCCATGTCCTTTACTCATAGGCTAGACAGCCGGCAGAGGCAATGTTACAGTGCATTTCCACATAACACGTTGGGGGCGATGAAACAACAGAGCCACATATATTTTCAATGGAGGGAAGTGAAGTGGGCGGGGGACCGTTGGGCCATGCAAGAATGAGCGAGGGAGCGGGAACAGGGTGGGACCAAAGTCGGGGAAAGCATAGAGAATTATAGAGGCTTCTAGTGGCCAAAAGGCTGCTTCCACCATTTTAATGTAGTCAACTGGTTGGGACATCAAACTTTATTGGCTGATCCCTCTTGATGACCCTGTTGGAGTCATGTCAAACATCAGGAGGGATCAGCCAATCGTGAAGAAGAAAATTGACTACATCACAATTGAGATTGCCTTAAAACGTCTTATGGCTGCAGGGGCAGTATTGACTAGTTTGGATGAAAGGTGCACAGAGGTGCCCATAGTAAACTGCCTGCTCCTCAGTCCCAGTTGCTAATATATGAATATTATTATTAGTATTGGATAGAAAACACTCTGAAGATTCTAAAACTGTTTGAATGATGTCTGTGAGTATAACAGATCTCATATGGCAGGCAAAAACCTGAGAAGAAATCCAAACAGGAAGTGGGAAATCTGAGGTTGGTCGATTTTCAACCCAGCCCCTATTGAATACACAGTGGGATATGGATCTGTTTGCGCTTCCTACGGCTTCCACTAGATGTCAACAGTCTGTAGAACCTTGTCTGATGCCTCTACTGTGAAGTGGGGCCGAAGGAGACAGGAATTAGTCAGGTCTGCCATGAGGTGACCATGTTCTGACCATGCGCGTTCACATGAGAGGGAGCTCTGTTCCATCGCACATCTGAAGTCAATGGTATTCTCCGGTTGGAACGTTATTCAAGATTTATGTTAAAAACATTCTAAAGATTGATTCAATAAATCGTTTGACATGTTTCTACTGACTGTTAAGGAACTTTTTGACATTTCGTCTGCTTTTAGTGAATGCGCTTCCTGACTTTGGATTTTTTTACCAAACACGCTAACAAAAAATAGCTATTTGGACATAAATGATGGACATTACCAAACAAAACAAACATTTCTTGTGGAAGTGGGAGTCCTGGGAGTGCATTCCGACGAAGATCAGCAAAGGTAAGTGAAGATTTATAATACTATTTATGAGTTTTGTTGACTGCACAATTTGGCGCGTAACTGTATGGCTTCCTTTTGTGGCTGAACGCTGTTCTCAGATTATTGAATATTGTGCTTTTGCCGTAAAGCTTTTTGAAATCTGACACAGCGGTTGCATTAAGAACAAGTGTATCTTTAATTCTATGTAAAACATGTATCTTTCATCAAAGTTTATGATGAGTATTTATGTTATTTGACGTGGCTCTCTGCAATTTCTCCGGATATTTTGGAGGCATTTCTAAACATGGCGCCAATGTAAACTGAGGTTTTTGGATATAAATATAAACTTTATCGAACAAAACATATATGTATTGTGTAACATGAAGTCCTATGAGTGTCATCTGATGAAGATCATCAAAGGTTAGTGATTCATTTTATCTCTATTTCTGCTTTTTGTGACTCCTGTCTTTGGCTGGAAAAATGGCTGTGTTTTTCTGTGATTTTGCGGTGACCTACCATAATCGTTTGTGGTGCTTTCGCTGTAAAGCCTATTTGACATCGGACACTTTGGTGGGATTAACAACAAGATTACCTTTACAATGGTATAAGATACATGTATGTTTGAAGAATGTTAATTATGAGATTTGTTGTTTGAATTTGGCGCCCTGCACTTTCTCTGGCTGTTGTCATAACATCCCGTTAACGGGATTGCAGCCATAAGAAGTTAAAACCCTTTAACCTAACTCCTAACCCTAACGCTAACCTTAACTCTAACCTTAACCCTTTAACCTAACTGCTAACCCTAACACTAACCTTAACCCCTGGTCTAGCTAACGTTAGCCACCTAGCTAAAGTTAGCCACCTAGCTAACGTTAGCCACAACAAATTGCAATGAACATATGAATTGTAATTCGTAACATATCCTAAGAAATGGATGATGGACATCCATAAATGAATACATAACATACGAAATGTAACATATCACACTAAATGGAGCGTTTTGGATTTACGTACAGAATAACAAATGCCTGAGACCAGGTTGGATGGTCGACTGACCTCTCTACAATGGAAATACATGTTCGTAAAGGCGGAAGGCAGGTGGCATGAGGTAAGATCAGGTGGGAACATTCTAGCCAATGATCTTTTGTAGAAAACATATCAATACACTCGTGCCAGGACAACAACCTCTCCCTCAACGTTAGCATGACAAAGGAGCTGATCGTGGACGACAGGAAACAGAGGGCCAAGCACAACCCCATCCACATCGACGGGGGCTGTAGTGGAGCGGGTCAAGAGCTTCAGGTTCCTTGCTGTCCCCATCACTTCTGGAATTAACATGGTCCACACACAGCAACACAGTTGTGAAGATGGCACGACAACGTCTCTTCCCCTTCAGGAGGCTGAAAAGATTCTGCATGGGCCCTCAGATCCTCAAAAAGTTCTACAGCTGCAAAATTGAGAGCATCTTGACTGGCTGCATCATCGTTTGGTACTGTATGGCAACGGCTTGGCATCCGAATGCAAGGCACTACAGAGGGTGGTGCGGACGGTCCAGTATATCACTGGGGCTGAGCTCTCTGCCATCCATGACCTCTATACCAGGTGGTATCATTTTTGAAAGCCACCCAAGCCATATACTGTTCACTCTGCTAATGCAGGGCAAGCGGGGATCAAAATGTTCCTGAACAGCTTTTATCCCCAAGCCATAGGACTGCTGAACAGTTAATCAAATGGCTACTCTATTTGCATTGTACCCTTTTTTGCACTTAAAGCCAATTTATGCTTGCTCCTGCAATGTGATCTGGAGGCTCCATATAGAGGGTGTGACACAAATGCAGAGCCTCCGGAGGCTTGTGGAGGCCAAATCGTGCTCCGTACTGCATTGCCGTGCGCCTCGCACATTTTTTTATAATGCGTAGGGCTCCGTATACTAGCTCCGCATTGACATGATTGGTTGAAGGTGGGGGGGGGCCAAGAGATCCTGTAAAAACACAAACTCAGTTCCTTGACAAAATCCAACAGCTCTGCTCTGCGAAGCGCAAGAAGTATGAATGCCTGACATCTGAAGCGGCCGTTTCACAGTAAAGGCTGTATGGCCACTGCAGACGTCAGGTTGACCATGCAGAGCATTTTACTCTCTTGCACTGTACTTACACTGACACTTCAACACACACACATACACTCACACACACACACAAAACACACACACACAGTCTTCACATACGCTTCGGCCACCCTGTAATGTACAGAATGGAGGCGTTTATCCCGCTTATACCACAGTTACCAAATAAAAAAATGCAAAGGCACCCCCCCCCCCCCTTTGGTTGCTAGAGTCGTTCGTTCAATTAGTTCTATATTTAAGGACGCAACCAAGTTGTCCATTCTATATGTTCAATTGCCATGATCTCTAGCTACAGCTAACAGTCACCACAGATACAACAATGAGCCATATATTTCACCGGATGTTTAAATGTGAAACATCCAGTTGCCGTTTCCACTCACTACCAAATATGGTGATGAGAGGAAGCCCAGTGGCCGGCAGTGGGAGAAGATGTGTCAGGTATGCGTAAATGGCTGCAAGGGAGTCAGGCGCAGGAGAGCAGATAGTGGGTAGCAAACGGAGCCTTTTATTTAGGCGAACCAAAAGCACACGGCACAACGAACACGAAATACAATACGGGTTGACATAACCCAGCGCAACCAGACATACCTGCGCATACATGAAACAGATAAACAATACCACACAAAGACATGGGGGAAACAGAGGGTTAAATACACAACACATAATGAGGGAAATGAGAACCAGGTGTGTGGAAAAACGAGACAAAACAAATGGAAAATGGATCGCGATGGCTAGAAAACCGGCGACGTCGACCGCCAAACACCGCCCGAACAAGGAGAGGCATCGACTTCGGTAGAAGTCGTGACAAGATGGAACAAGATGGATTTTGGCCGATATTCTGCAAATATTCTCATCAATGAAACATTTGATCTCAATACAGTTTTCTTTTTTCAAAACTAAAATCTGTTATGAACAAAGTGGACTAAGTTTTGAAGGCTTTACCTTTTTCCAAAGTTTAAAAAAATTGCAGAAGGAGTGCAAGAGCGAATTGAGTATTTGCACACGTAAATTCAAAGAGTAGGCATTCGCTAACAGAAATATGCTAATACTGTACATGCTAAAACGCACCAACAGGATCTCGCAAGCTTGTGCTAGACTCTGCCCCTTCCTTGATTGTTCTGCCCACTATGACTCATTTGTTCCCATTGGAAACAACAGGCGGTGGTCTATCTTAGGTTAGTTATAAAAATCCTTTGTCACGACATCTGCAGCCAGAAGAACAGCAACATAACTGCATTTGTGTTTGTTTACGGTGATTTCTATTGACATCATGTGGATACATCCATACCAATGAGCTTATTATGCTTAATTTTGCCTGGCATAGTACCTACTCATCAGGACACTCATTACGAGGCGATCCCATTGCATATCAAACACTAACGTTAGGCTAGAGGCTAGCTAAATTGTTTGTTACTAGCAAACCTGCCAATATGACAGCCAAACTAAAAAATATCCGTTGCTGAAAACAGCTGGTCAAACTAGACATTTCATGTGGGAGGATTTGACAGCGTAGCACCACTTGCGTCATGACTACAGTAGGAACCAGAGAAATTAATGTTCATCACTCACAACTTAACTGTAGGTCATCAGATGCTCCAAAAAAATATGTCTCTGCAAAAACTAATCAATTGCTAAGTTTTTCTTTGTTGGATCTGCGTTTACGATGTATCCAATTTCGGTTTGTGTGGTTGTTGGTTTAGCTGTCTGTAACTTTGTAGCAAATACGATCTGCATGTCTAGGTGCATATAGTGTCATGATTGCAAGGTGTCCCCAATATCTTTTCCAACTGTCCCGATATCTTTTCCAACTGTCCCATTATCTGGATTTAATGTCCATTCTAGAATGCCCTTCTAGACAATCAGAAATGAGTATTCAACAATGCTGTGGTATAAAGCCTCAATATTTTAATTTATTGTGTTATTATTTTCTAGTTTTATTTCAATCAATTTTATTTTATATAGCCCTTCGTACATCAGCTAATATCTCGAAGTGCTGTACAGACACCCAGCCTAAAACCCCAAACAGCTAGTAATGCAGGTGTAGAAGCACGGTGGCTAGGAAAAACTCCCTAGAAAGGCCAAAACCTAGGAAGAAACCTAGAGAGGAACCAGGCTATGAGGGGTGGCCAGTCCTCTTCTGGCTGTGCCGGGTGGAGATTATAACAGAACTATGCCAAGATGTTCAAAAATTTTCATAAGTGACAAGCATGGTCAAATAATAATCATGAATAATTTTCAGTTGGCTTTTCATAGCCGATCATAGCCGATTTGCACATTTTTGTAAGTAAGCATTTCACAATAAAGTCTACACCTGTTGTATTCAGCATGTGACAAATCACTTCTAATTAGATTTTGTAAAATTAGCATTATGAAACTTTTTTTTGATCAAATAAGCCTCAAATTCGACATTCTCTCAATGCCCCCCCCATACAAAAACTCCTCGGTTGGTCTACTAGAAGATACCTTTGAAAGGGTGTCAAACCCATTCCATGAAGGGCCTATTGTCTGTGGGTTTTTGGTTTTTCCTTTCAATTAAGACCTAGACAACCAATTAGTGACCTTAATTCATCAATCAAGTACAAGGAAGCAGCGAAAACCCGCAGACACTCGGCCCTTCGTGGAATGAGTTTGACACGTGCCATAGACTTCCAGTTATTGTGCTAACACTAGTTAGCATTGTCTCACAAAACTACATCTAACTTCCTTCATACTGGACACAGAGACATACAAATGGTATCCACAAGTTCATCTGACTCTGGGGAAGTAGATAAACGTAATCATTGCCAAAACCCCAAAGTATCCATTTAAAGAGACCAAGTCTGCTATACTGAGAGGACAGATTTTGGGGGGAGTCGACCCTCTCACTTCGCCTATTCCTTTCTGGTGGTCATACACACTGAAATGTCTGTGTAAGAAGAGGGAATTTCCACATAACATGATCATTCGGATAGCCACTCTAGCCTCGCCCTCATGTGGGTGCTAGCAAGCAGAATAGGTGGTGCTAGGTCTCAACAGCCAATCCAGTAGGGTCTGGAAGCTAGTGAGCTTCTATTGGTCAATAGCATAGCCATATGACTTATATGAGTATTTGCATAAAGTTTTTCGCAATGAGAATGATAGAGAAAACATCCCTATATAGTTCCTATTATGGCTTCTGTGAGAGCACGGCAGCACCATTAAGGATAGGGAAAGGGTTAGCTAAAATGCTAACTAGCTAAAATTGTCCATGATGAGATTTGAACATGCAACTTTTGGGCTGCTAGACGTTCTTGTTATACACCCATCCATCCACCCCGACCAAACATCCTTCTTTTTGTTTTTGCCTTAAGTAACCTTGTGTCTTATTTAACTATACCAAATGTAACATACTAATTTTAGTGTCCCGGATTTACGTCTTCTATGCATCGGCGGCCGTCAACAAAGGAGCATAACAGAAATATGATGCCAAGTTTTTGATCTACCAGTAGTTTCTTTGCGAATATATATAAAGCGATCTGTGCATTTGAACAACAGCAGAAATACACCTATTTCACTTTTGCATGTCAGAAATCGAATGACCACTTCTGCCTGCCCACTGTTTTGAACAGATTAGATTATACTATCTAGAACGAGCAGCCAGCTCACGAACAAACAAGTGCACCAGGGAGAACAGTCGTCACTAGTTACCACAGCTACAAGTTGTTTTTATGGGTATCTTTACTTAACTATTTATAGTTTTAACAGCTTTTACTTCACTACATTTCTAAAGAAAATAATGTACTTTTTACTCCATACATTTTCCCTGACACCCAAAAGTACTTGCTACATTTTGAATGCTTAGCAGGACAGGAAAATGGTCCAATTCACGCACTTATCAAGAGAACATCCCCGCTCATCCCTACTGCCTCCGATCTGACAGACTTTCTATACAAAAAATTATTCGCTTGTAAATTATGTCTGAGTGTTGGAGTGTGCTCCTGGCTATCCGTAAATTAAATAAACAAGAAAATGGTGCCATCTGGTTTGCTTAATATAAGGAATTGAAATTATTTATACTTTTACTTTTACTTTTGATTCTTAAGTATATTTTAAGTATATTTTAGCAATTTCATTTACATTTACCCTAACATTAACCACACTGCTAACCTTATACCTTACCCTAACCTTAAACTAAGACCAAAAAGCTAATGTTAGTTTTCATAAATTTTTACAATATAGCCAATTTTGACTTTGTGGCTGTGATAACTAAGGGAAACCAGGGCGAATGCAACAAGCATATATGCAATAAGTGAAAACACATTATGTAACTGGGGATAGCTAGCTAACATAATGTCACAAAGCATAATGTGCTAGCCAGGTAACGTTCATTCTGAAATAACTTCATATTTCCCGAATTAGTTAGATATTAGTTTAGAAATACTTGAAATTGATATGGGAGCTAACTAGCTAGTAAGCTATCATTTAGTTATAGCTAGCTAACTAGTTAGCTGCTTATTTCACCAAAACATCTACCAAACTATTTCTAATTGTTTCTTTAAATTACTGGAGTTGGCTAATTAATTTGATCCTGCTTTGTGATACACCAGGTTTAATTTACGTCCAAGGTGGCTTAGCAGTTCAGACGTCTTTTTCTGTTCCGTATTGTTCGTGTCCTGTATATATATATATTTACACCTTTCTTCGCGTATCTTTTATCTATTTTATTATCCAAGAACTCAACTACAAAAGCTTTCCTGCAAAAGCTTTCCTGCAACCCGCTTCACCAATTACAAAAAGTATTATTTACCTCAATCTGAAAATCCATCGTGGAAGCTAGCCAGGGGCTAATTCAGAAGCTAGCCTGAAAGCTAACCAGAAGCTACTCCGATAGCTAGCCAGAAGCTAATCTGTAGCTGCCCCGAAATTAGCCGGTTTGCTGGCTAGCGTTGGTGTTTCAGCTGCCCACGTTTAGTGGTCATCAGCTATTCCTTTAGCTCGATAATCTACCGGCACTTTTGTGCAACGCGACTCGGACCGGAGCATTCCGGGACTCTTTTTCTCTCAGTTTCCCCGGATTCCAGCCGCAGGCTCTGGACACTTGCACCTTGATTTCGCAGCTAGCTAGCTGCAAACCGTGTGACTATTGGCTTACGTCGACCCCGGAGCAAACTCAAATCATTCTGGAGCTAGCCAGCTGAGGAGTTCCATCACCATCCGGATCCGTTTCTTTTGTTGCTGCTGCAGATACGGAACCCCACCGGGCCTTCACGACTGACTGCCGCGACTGACTGCCGACGTTATCTGCCCGAGGGATTTATCCAACTGGCACCTCCCCAACTGGCACCTCCGTCCCGACGTTACCTGAACGCTCATCTGAGGCCCGCTAATCGTTAGCTGTCTTATCGGCTGCTATTTGAACAAGTATATTGGACAACTATTATTATTATTATTATTTATTTATTTTATTTTTTCCTTGGGTCACTATATCTATTTTGCCAATTTGGATTGATCCCCTCTACCACACGGAACCCCACTACACGGAACCCCACTAACCTACCGACGGAAACGCACGAGGTATCTACAAACAGACCTCCATCCTATGCTGCTACCGATAGCCATATACCCGGCCAGCTGTCTGGATCGCCACGACCCCAACCAACCTCTACTCACTGGACCCTTATTGATCACTCGATTAGCATGCCTCTCCTTAATGTAAATATGCCTTGTCCATTGCTGTTCTGGTTAGTGTTTATTGGCTTATTTCACTGTAGAGATTCTAGCCCTGCTCTCTATACCATATCCAACCTCTCAGTTCCACCACCCACATATGCGATGACATCACCTGGTTTCAATGATGTTTCTAGAGACAATATCTCTCTCATCATCACTCAATACCTAGGTTTACCTCCACTGTATTCACATCCTACCATACCTTTGTCTGTACATTATTCCTTTAAATTATTTTATCGCCCCCAGAAACCTCCTTTTACTCTCTGCTCTAGTAGCTCTAGGCGACCAATTCTCATAGCTTTTAGCCGTACCCTTATCCTACTCCTCCTCTGTTCCTCTGGTGATGTAGAGGTGAATCCAGGCCCTGCAGTACCTGGCTCCACTCCTATTCCCCAGGCGCTCTCTTTTGATGACTTCTGTAACCGTAATAGCCTTGGCTTCATGCATGTTAACATTAGAAGCCTCCTCCCTAAGTTTGTTTTGTTCACTGCTTTAGCACACTCTGCCAACCCGGATGTTTTAGCCGTGTCTGAATCCTGGCTTAGAAAGACCACCAAAAATTCAGACATTTTCATCCCCAATTACAAGATTTTCAGACAAGATAGAACGGCCAAAGGGGGCGGTGTTGCAATCTACTGCAAAGACTGCCTGCAGAGTTCTGTTATACTATCCAGGTCTGTTCCCAAACAATTTGAACTTCTACTTTTAAAAATCCACCTCTCTAAAAACAAGTCCCTCACCGTTGCCGCCTGCTATAGACCACCCTCTGCCCCCAGCTGTGCTCTGGACACTATATGTGAACTGATTGCCCCCCATCTATCTTCAGAGCTCGTGCTGCTAGGCGACCTAAATTTGAACATGCTCAACACCCCAGCCACCCTACAATCTAAGCTTGATGCCCTCAATCTCACACAAATTATCAATGAACCTACCAGGTACCACCCCAATTCCGTAAACACGGGTACCCTCATAGATATCATCCTAACAAACTTGCCCTCCAAATACACCTCTGCTGTTTTCAACCAAGATCTCAGCGATCACTGCCTCATTGCCTGCATCCGTAATGGGTCAGCGGTCAAACGACCTCCACTCATCACTGTCAAACGCTCCCTGAAACACTTCAGCGAGCAGGCCTTTCTAATCGACCTGGCCGGGGTATCCTGGAAGGATATTGATCTCATCCCGTCAGTAGAGGATGCCTGGTCATTTTTTAAAAATGCCTTCCTCACCATCTTGAATAAGCATGCCCCATTCAAGAAATTTAGAACCAGGAACAGATATAGCCCTTGGTTCTCTCCTGACCTGACTGCCCTTAACCAACAGAAAAACATCCTATGGCGTTCTGCATTAGCATCGAACAGCCCCCGTGATATGCAACTTTTCAGGGAAGCCAGAAACCAATATACACAGGCAGTTAGAACAGCCAAGGCTAGCTATTTCAAGCAGAAATTTGCTTCCTGCAACACAAATTCAAAAAAGTTCTGGGACACCGTAAAGTCCATGGAGAATAAGAACACCTCCTCCCAGCTTCCAACCGCTCTGAAGATAGGAAACACTGTCACCACCGACAAATCCACTATAATTGAGAATTTCAATAAGCATTTTTCTACGGCTGGCCATGCTTTCCACCTGGCTACCCCTACCCCGGACAACAGCACTGCCCTCCCCTCTGCTACTCGCCCAAGCCTTCCCCATTTCTCTTTCTCCCAAATACAGTCAGCTGATGTTCTAAATGAGCTGCAAAATCTGGACCCTTACAAATCAGCCGGGCTAGATAATCTGGACCCTTTCTTTCTAAAACTATCTGCTGAAATTGTTGCCACCCCTATTACTAGCCTCTTCAACCTCTCTTTCGTGTCGTCTGAGATCCCCAAAGATTGGAAAGCAGCTGCGGTTATCCCCCTCTTCAAAGGGGGGGACACCCTTGACCCTAACTGCTACAGACCTATATCTATCCTACCCTGCCTTTCTAAGGTCTTCGAAAGCCAAGTCAACAAACAGATTACCGACCATTTCGAATCCCACCACACCTTCTCCGCAATGCAATCTGGTTTCAGAGCTGGTCATGGGTGCACCTCAGCCACGCTCAAGGTCATAAACGATATCGTAACCGCCATCGATAGGAAACAATACTGTGCAGCCGTATTCATTGACCTGGCCAAGGCCTTTGACTCTGTCAATCACCACATCCTCATTGGCAGACTCGACAGCCTTGGTTTCTCTAATGATTGCCTCGCCTGGTTCACCAACTACTTCTCTGATCGAGTTCAGTGTGTCAAATCGGAGGGTCTGTTGTCCGGGCCTCTGGCAGTCTCTATGGGGGTGCCACAGGGTTCAATTCTTGGACCGACTCTCTTCTCTGTTTACATCAATGATGTCGCTCTTGCTGCTGGTGACTCTCTGATCCACCTCTACGCAGACGACACTATTCTGTATACTTCTGGCCCTTCTTTTGACACTGTGTTAACAACCCTCCAGGCGAGCTTCAATGCCATACAACTCTCCTTCCGTGGCCTCCAACTGCTCTTAAATACAAGTAAAACCAAATGCATGCTCTTCAACCGATCGCTGCCTGCTCCTGCCCGCCTGTCCAACATCACTACTTTGGACGGCTCTGACTTAGAATATGTGGACACCTACAAATACCTAGGTGTCTGGTTAGACTGTAAACTCTCCTTCCAGACTCACATCAAACATCTCCAATCCAAAGTCAAATCTAGAATTGGCTTCCTATTCCGCAACAAAGCATCCTTTACTCATGCTGCCAAACATACCCTTGTAAAACTGACCATCCTACCAATCCTCGACTTCGGTGATGTCATTTACAAAATAGCCTCCAAAACCCTACTCAATAAATTGGATGCAGTCTATCACAGTGCCATCCGTTTTGTCACCAAAGCCCCATATACTACCCACCACTGCGACCTGTACACTCTCGTTGGCTGGCCCTCGCTTCATACTCGTCGCCAAACCCACTGGTTCCAGGTCATCTACAAGACCCTGCTAGGTAAAGTCCCCCCTTATCTCAGCTCGCTGGTCACCATAGCAGCACCTACCTGTAGCACGCGCTCCAGCAGGTATATCTCTCTAGTCACCCCCAAAACCAATTCTTCCTTTGGACGCCTCTCCTTCCAGTTCTCTGCTGCCAATGACTGGAACGAACTACAAAAATCTCTGAAACTGGAAACACCTATCTCCCTCACTAGCTTTAAGCACCAGCTGTCAGAGCAGCTCATAGATTACTGCACCTGTACATAACCCATCTACAATTTAGCCCAAACAACTACCTCTTTACCTACTGTATTTATTTATTAATTTATTTTGCTCCTTTGCACCCCATTATTTCTGTCTCTACTTTGCACTTTCTTCCACTGCAAACCAACCATTCCATTGTTTTTTTTAGTTTTTATTTTACTTGCTGTGTTGTACTCACTTCGCCTCCATGGCCTTTTATATTTTTATTTATTTATACATATATTTGTTTGCCTTCACCTCCCTTATCTCACCTCACTTGCTCACATTGTATATAGACTTATTTTTTTTTTCACTGTATTATTGACTATATGTTTGTTTTACTGCATGTGTAACTATGTGTTGTTGTATGTGTCGAACTGCTTTGCTTTATCTTGGCCAGGTCGCAATTGTAAATGAGAACGTGTTCTCAATTTGCCTACCTGGTTAAATAAAGGTTAAATAAAAAATAAAAAATAATGCTGTTTGAGTCCACACAACATGACGCCCTGTCACCTACAGTAGAACCTCATGAACAACATGGGGGGAATGAAATTGGCCATGCTTTTTTGTCCTACCAGAGCCGAGATGAGAAGGTTCTAGCTAGTGTATCCCTCTGTCCTTCGACTCTTGTTGGATGTACTGTAGTTGTCCAGTTTATCAGGTCCCAGGCTCCCATGACTGTTGTGATTATTTATTTACAAGTCAATTACAATTAGCTTTTTGCTTTAGCGCCATATGTACCTGATAGAGCAGTTCTAGTCTCATGTGCGGGAAGTAAGCCAGCTGTCAGGCGTGAGAGACTCATTGGGAGGAGACTAGAGCAGATCCAGAAGTCATTTGAGCACACCAGGACAGCCCATTTACTTTGTACTTTTATACATTATGCTATGAAATCCTACAGTTTCGTTGGGGCAGTTCCCCCTCATAGAAAATAGCTGGAAAGACAATCCAATCAAGCAAAATCATGGGCATTGATATGGAGTTGGTCCCCCCTTTGCTGCTATAACAGCCTCCACTCTTCTGGGAAGGCTTTCCACTAAGATGTTGGAACATTGCTGCGGGGACTTGCTTCCATTCAGCCACAAGAGCATTAGTGAGGTTGGTCCCTGATGTTGGGCCATTAGGCCTGGCTCGCAGTCGACATATCAATTCATCCCATGGAGTTCAGGTCAAGGCTCTGTGCAGGCCAGTCAAGTTCTTCTACACCGATCTCGACAAACCATTTCTGGATTGACCTCGCTTTGTGCACGGGGGCATTGTCATGCTGAAACAGGAAAGGGCATTCCCCAAAATGTTGTCACAAATTTGGAAGCACAGAATCGTCTAGAATGTCATTGTGTGCTGTAGCATTAAGATTTCCCTTCACTGGAACTAAGGGACCCGAACCATGAAAAACAGCCCCAGACTATTATTCCTCTTCCACCAAATTTTACAGTTGGTACTATGCATTGGAGCAGGTAGCGTTCTCCTGGCATCCGCCAAATCCAGATTTGTCTGTCGGACTACCAGTTGGGGAAGCATGATTTATCACTCCAGAGAACTGCTTTACATCACTCAAACCGACGTCTGGCATTGCGCATGGTGATCTTAGGTTTGTGTGCGGCTGCTCGGCCATGGAAACCCATTTCATGAAGCTCCCGACTAACAGTTCTTGTGCTGATGTTGCTTCCAGAGGCAGTTTGGAACTCGGTAGTGAGTACTGCAACCGAGGACAGATTATTTCTACGCGTTACGAGCTTCAGCAGTCAGCGGTCCCGTTCTGTGAAGTTGTGTGGCATACCACTTTGCGGCTGAGCCGTTGTTGCTCCTAGACATTTCCACTTCACAATAACAGCGCTTACAGTTGACCGGGGCAGCTGTAGCAGTTCAGAAATTTGACGAACTGACTTGTTGGAAATGTGAGATACACAGGTGTTGGTGGTTTGGATTTCATGACGAGATGCTTATGCCTCCACCCTAACAGTGGGAGTTGTTGTCCCAAGGCAGGAAGATAGGTGACAAGCTTAAATAAGAAATGCATTGGGCTTATTTTGGACAGATTTGGGTGAGCGTGAAACCTTTCGCTTCACCTCTTCCTCTTTGGTTTCAATCAACAGGTGATTTGGCATTCACTCATTTCACCTGGGTTACAGATGGAACCTTGGTTCTCTGAGTAGAGTAACGGGTCGCCAAACGACCTATTAGAACTCCTTCCCCTTCATCCGATGTGATTGAGATGCTTATTATATAATATGTTTACAGTCACGCCAGCAGGGTTGGGGATTACAAAGAAACGGTAACTATCCAATGTGCAATTCTCTGTTAGTTAAACAGCACACCCTTTGGTATTCTCCCCATAACACACAAAAATGTTTCTGTTTGATGAACAGTTCTTGTTGCAACAAGATAGGCACTCAATGCCCTAACCAGACAAAGTGTATGCAACTCAAGCCTCTCCTGTGAGAAGTGGTGAAGCGTGTGAAATGTGCTATGATTAAGGCCTGGTTAGCATGTGATGATGAAAGCACCTTAGGTAAGAAGCACTGCCTTAGATTCATCTTCTGCTAAAGTGAGGCATGATTGACTCGTGGGTGATTGAAAGACCACTGGTGGGCTACCCCAGCCAAAAGAACTCAAGGTTGTCGTCTGGCTCTGCCTACAACAAAATCACAGACTCAGTCTTGCAAAGTTAGATTTGTTTTGGTTTGTTGCATTGAAAGGGGGCTGGTATAATGTTGATTTGATCACAGAAAAAACATTGATCTATACTATAGTGCAAACTAATGGGGTGAACTCAGTGAATCTCTTGCGTCTCTGCACAGCATGGAATTTCTTCTGCACTGCAGTACTGGAGGATGTGTGGGGCTGCGAACACACGCAGCTTAGAGGGAACATTGCTAATAAGTGATCGTAGGACAACATCTAACTCCCATGAGGGTACTGAAGGAGCCATGGGGGGCCGTAGCCTGTGGGCACCTTTCATGAATTGTGATACTAGAAGGTGTGCCCCTGGTGATGCACCCGTAATCTGGTCATGACCCATAGAGATGGCTGCCATATACACTTTCAATGTAGATGGGGACTTCCCTGCTGCCATAAGCTCCTGGAGGAAAATCAAAATGACAGAAATTGGGCAGGAAGATGGTGATTCTGCATGGTCGACACACCACTTCCTGAACACATTTCACTTGTAGGAATACAGTGTTTGCGTAGAGGATGCCATGGCTGCCTCAATTGTATCAATTACCAAGGAGGGCAACCGTGCAGCTACAAGGCGGTCACATTCAGGGGCCAGACCAACAACTTCAGTATGCTGGGTTTGGGGTGCCAAAGCTTGCCGTTTGCTTGTGACAGGAGGTCCGCTTGAAGAGGTGAAAGGGGGCTAGTGCTGCTCTCATGCAAAAAAGCTGAAAGGTAAAACGCAAAACTGGAAAAACTGTTATTTTTTTAAGGTAAATCTCAGATATTTTTTGTATGCCTTCAGGTCCCCTGTGGTGAACCAATCGCCTAGTTGTACTGACTGAAGGATGGTTTTGATTGTCAGCATTTTGAAGGGAAGTGCTGAAAGATGACAATTCAGGCAACTTTGGTCCAAGAGTTTTGGCACCAGAAAATAGATTGAGTAAAACTTGCAGTTTTGTTACGCTGGTTTTACTTCTTCCATTGCATGCTTTTCCATGAGTAAGGAGATTTCTGAGCAGAGTTTTTGCTTTTCAGCAGGGTTGCGAGCTGTTGTTTTCAAGACACCGCTGAAGCGTGGGGGTCGCTGACAAAATTGTAGTGCGTAGCCTTGTGCGAGAGTGTGTAACACCCATTTGTTGGCCGTTGACCGTTTCCAGCTGGAAAGGTGGTGCTTGAGGAAACGTTGTTGCGCTAGAGGGTCGGTCCAATCAGGACTGAGTCTCTGCGTGCTGTGGTGCAGAGGGTACACGGCCTGCATATGGTGCGCCTCTGCCTCTTAGGTGATGCTATGCTCCACCTCTTCGGTGGGGATGAGAGTGTCTGTTCCTCCACTCCTGAGCAGGTGCAGTGCGAGTCTGGTTTGTTGGCATCCCAGTTGGGGGCCTGGGACAGGAGTAATGGTTTGCTGGCTGATCATTCTAGGCTTTGGAATGAAGCGCTGAAGCTCCATCTGTGCTTCTCTGTACTCCTTAGACACTTGGAGGAGGTGGGCCGCTGCTGGGCCAAATGTTTGGCCAGGTGGTATGGGTACACCTAAGAGTGGAGGAGGTGGGCCGCTGCTGGGCCAAATGTCTGGCCAGCTGATATGGGTACACCTAGGAGTAGAGCCTTCTCTTTGTCAGGGAGCTTGGACTGCGCTAACCATAGGTGGTGCCCTGCAACACGATGTTGCCAATGATTTCCAAACCGTCTGAGCATTGCCCTGAAGGAATTGGATGAGCAGGTCTGTAACTATAGACAGTTCTTTCATGGTCTCAGCATCATAGTTGGCGGAGAGTTCCTGCAGCTCCTTCTGATAATTCAGTGTTGCTGCTGAATTACTAAGCCTAGCGGCCGATACAGTGCTGTCATGTGTCCTGCATAGGAAGTGATCAGAAGGAGTTTGTTAGGCAGCTGTTATTCTGAATTGTGATTGAGAGAAGCAGGCAGAACAAGCAAAGCAAATGATTTGTCCATACGGGGGAAATGGCCAAAACCATTCTCATCTGCACCATGAACTGTAGCTAAGCGAGTGCATATGCTTGGCATGGCAGGGGTTCTGTCACACGTCTGTGAGACGTTCTCCGAGTGCATTGTGTTTGAACAACGAATGGATGTCAGTCTTTAAATAACTAAATTCATAAAACTTGGATGTGGACACTATGGCAATAGGTGCATGTTCCACGTTGAGGTTCCTGATTGCCCTCTCAAAGATTTCAGACATGGATATTTTCTGGTCGACCGTCACTGCCAGGCAGTTAGGCTGGGACTGGACGATGCTAGAACTGTGGTACATAGCATCATCATCATCATAGTGCTCATAGTTTCTGTCATAAGAGTGTGAGGCTCTTGTGGAAAGTGTCAGTGTCAACAACGATGCTCCATTCACAAGTAGGGGTGGGGTTTGGTACCCGAAAAGGAAGCCTGGCCAGGATGTGCTCGAAGGTGTATCAAGGTCCGGTCTCGAACTCAGTCATACTGTAGGACCAGTAGCCTACAGCATGACTGAGCTCTGTGATCACAGCAAAACTGACCTCTTAATGGCATCAGACAAAGGCTCTGCATCTGTCCTCGTGCTCCTAGACCTTAGTGCTGCTTTTGATACCATCGATCACCACATTCTTTTGGAGAGATTGGGAACCCAAATTGGTCTACATAGACAAGTTCTGGCCTGGTTTAGATCTTATCTGTCGAAAAGATATCAGTTTGTCTCTGTGGATGGTTTTTCTTCTGACAAATCAACTGTAAATTTCAGTGTTCCTCAAGGTTCCGTTTTAAGACCACTATAGTTTTCACTATATATTTTACCTCTTTGTGACGTCATTCAGAAACATAATGTTAACTTTTACTGCTGTGCGGGCGATACACAGCTGTACATTTCGATGAAACATGGTGAAGCCACAAAATTGCCCTCCCTGGAATCCTGTGTTTCAGACATAAGGAAGTGGCTGGCGGCAAATGTTTTACTTTTAAACTCAGACAAAACAGAGACGCTTGTCTAGGTCCCAAGAAACAAAGAGATCTTCTGTTGGATCTGACAAATAATCTTGATGGTTGTACAGTCATCTCAAATAAAACTGTAAAGGACCTCGGCGTTACTCTGGACCCTGATCTCTCTTTTGACAAACATATCAAGAATATTTCAATGACAGCTTTTTTCCATCTTCGTAACATTGCAAAAATCTGAAACTTTCTGTCAAAAAATTATGCAGAAAAATGTATCCATGCTTTTGTCACTTCTAGATTAGAATACTGCAATGCTCTACTTTCCGGCTACCCGGATGAAGCACTAAATAAACTTTAGTTAGTGCTAAACATGGCTACTAGAATCTTGACTAGAACCAAAAAATCTGATCTTATTACTCTAGTGCTAGCCTCTCTACCCTGGCTTCCTGTTAAGGCTTGGTCTGATTTCAAGGTTTAACTGTTAACCTACAAAGCATTAAATGGGCTTGCTCCTACCTATCTTTCTGATTTGTTCCTGCCGTACATACCTACACGTACGCTACGGTCACAAGACGCAGGCCTCCTTACTGTCCCTAGAATTTCTAAGCAAACAGCTGGAGATAGGGCTTTCTCCTAAAGAGCTCAACATTTATGGAATGGTCTGCCTATCCATGTGAGAGACGCAGACTCGGTCTCGACCTTTAAGTCTTTATTGAAAACTCATCTCTTCAGTAGGTCCTATGATTGAATGTAGTCTGGCCCAGGGGTGTGAAGGTGAACGGAAAGGCACTGGAGCGACGAACCACCCTTGCTGTCTCTGCCTAACCGGTTCCCCTCTCTCCACTGGGATTCTCTGCCTCTAACCCTATTACGGGGGCTGAGTCATTGACTTACTGGTGCTCTTCCATGCCGTCCCTAGGAGGGGTGCGTCACTTGAGTGGGTTGAGCCATTGACGTGATCTTCCTGTCCGGGTTGGCGCCCCCCTCAGGTTCGTGCCATGGGGGAGATCTTTGTGGGCTATACTCGGCCTTGTCTCAGGGTAGTAGGCTGGTGGTTGAAGATATCCCTCTAGTGGTGTGGGGGCTGTGCTTTGACAAAGTGGGTGGGGTTATATCCTGCCTGTTTGGCCCTGTCCGGGATGATTGTCGGACAGGGCCACAGTGTCTCCCGACCCCTCCTGTCTCAGCCTCCAGTATTTATGCTGCAGTAGTTTGTGACGGGTGGCTAGGGTCAGTCTGTTATATCTGATATATTTCTCCTGTCTTATCCGGTGTCCTGTGTGAATTTAAGTATACTCCCTCTAATTCTCTCTCTCTTTTTCTCTCTTTCTCTTTCTCCTATCTTTCTCTCTCTCTTTCTCTTTCTCTTCTCTCGGAGGGCCTGAGGCCTACGACCATGCCTCAGGACTACCTGGCCTGATGACTCCTTGCTGTCCCCTGTCCACCTGGTCATGCTGCTGCTCCAGTTTCAACTGTTCTGCCTGCGGCTATGGAACCCTGACCTGTTCCCTGGACATGCTACCTTGTCCCGGACCTGCTGTTTTGGAATCTCTCTCTACCGCACCTGCTGTCTCTAACTCTGAATGATCGGCTATGAAATGCCTACTGACATTTACTCCTGAGGTGCTGACCTGTTGCACCCTCTACAACCACTGTGATTATTATTATCTGACCCTGCTGGTCATCTATGAACGTTTGAACATCTTGGCCATCTACTGTTATAATCTCCACCTAGCACAGCCAGAAGAGGACTGGCCACCCCTCAGAGCCTGGTTCTTCTCTAGGTTTCTTCCTAGGTTCCAGCCTTTCTAAGGAGTTTTCCTAGCCACCATGCTTCTACATCTGCATTGCTTGCTGTTTGGGGTTTTAGGCTGGGTTTCTGTACAGCACTTTGTGGCATCGGCTGATGTAAAAAGGGCTTCATAAATGCTGGATCAACAGGCTGGTGTGGCAGTCAAGGGGGGACTGGCATGACACCGCGGGTCGACAAGCGCCAACAACAGGTACGTCAAGCTAATTAGCTACAGTAGCTATGTGTAGCTATGAGCTAACCTCTGAGGTAACGGGATAGACCCGAAGCTAACACACAAGGATGGAAATACTCGGCAAAAGCAATAACAGTTAGCTAGTAATGGCAGGCACAATTACGAGAGAGAGGGGGAGCAGAGTCGTTGAAGAATCGTAATTCCGTAAAACAGTAATGCGAAGGGGATTAATAGCAATCTTGTAATGTAAAATACAAACATGAGAGCAAAGAAAAAGACAGTATGTCACACCACACTGCCTTTTATAGTGACAGGTCACGTGGGTACAGTAACGGGTGTGGCGTGACTGTAAACATCTTTGATATTATTAAGCATCTCAATCACATCGCCTAAAGGGGAAGGAGTTCCCATAGGTCATTTGGCGACCTGTTATGAAAACTAAAGACGATAGTATCTTCTGGCCCGGGAGAGTTTTGACGACGCTCATTCTGAACGTTAAAACGCATCGCTTGTGGTACATTTTTTGGAAACATAAGGAACACTTTCATTTCAGCTAGAAATCTTTCTTTTTTTTTTTTAAACAAAGGTTAAATTACTACACACCTTTATAGGGGTAGTGTTGCCACACAACCATATCTCCATGTTACAGCGCTTGTTTACATTTTAACGACAGACGGAAGACAGAAGCGACCACCTGTGCTAATTAGCTATCTAGCGTGCTCCGAACACCTGTGTGTAAGCGTAACTGGGAAGGAAGTGTAGTTAGTCAACTGGAGGCACACACAGCGTATGAATCTGTGCACATCTTCTACAGTAAGGGTATCTATTTTATTTGGAAGATTCTTTCTCGTTGATATGTTAAGAGTATTAGGCCAGTAACCAAAATGTTGCTGGTTCGAATCCCTGAGCCGACTAGGTGAAAAATCTGTAGATTTTCCCTTTAGCAAGGCACTTAATCTTAATTTCTCCTGCAAATCACTCTGGATGAGAGTGTCTACGAAATGACTAAAATGACAAATGTAATATATGAAAGATAAGGACATATTTATCTGGCTAGAATAGCCAGTAATGTGAATGCAAGGGCTGCGATTGGTTTGACACGACCTCTTTGCAGCCATCAGACCTATTCTACCAACACTGCTGGTGTCAGGGTAAGACAACTAACTATACATACCATAGGCTCCAAACAAGACTCATGTGAATAATGTAGCTGCATGTATGTGTTACATCCATAGCCTACATGACTGTCAACTGGACAGGAACATTTTGAGCTTACTTGGCTAGGTAGCTGTAGATCAATAATTAAGGAAATAACTGTTTTTCCTCTTTTCTGCTCAATCACAGGTGCTATATGATGGAGAGTGCCCAATATGTTTAAAAGAGATCCAGTTCCTGCAGTATCTGTAGAGAAAATGACCAGGGAAAGTAAACTTTGTGGACATCTCCCTGCAAGGTTACGATGAAGAGAAGTATGAAGAGAGCAGCTATGAGATGGCCATGGGCGAGATGCACGGGATTGATGAGAAGAACGAGGTTAACAACTTGAGTTGGAATAACACAGCAAATATGCATATATAGTCAGCATTAAGCATGGCAATCATGTCTATATTTGATTTTCTTTCTTCTGTTTGCTTTATTAGTTAGTTACACCCACAGTATATATCTCCCTTAACTTCTTTCACTGACTCTACGACTTCCTCTTACCTCCCTCCAGGTTCACTGTGGAGTTCCAGCCTTTACAGTCATGTACAGTTCATTGGGTTTAGGCTGGCTGGGCTGCTTCATGTCACACGTTAGACCAGTCATCGACAAAGCCTACGCAACTTTGCCAAAAACTGCCTGAAATGGACTGGACCAGAAGACTGTACTACAGAACGCTGTCTAAAGAAACAACCTTGACCAGGCAGTGCGTTTAAGAATTTAACCATACACAGATGAGACTGTGACAGCATCTCTTTACAGGTGTGGCACCACTTTACTTTAATATAAACTCTATTTCCTCTTCATTTCTGGTGCTCTTGACTGGAACTTAATTATAGAGCTTCCACTCCTTTAGCTGAAACACATGCAAGAAATGTACATTACATAAATGCCCTTTGAAGCCCTATCTCTTTGCAATACAGACATTCTTTCAATTTGAAAGCATTGAGCTGATAAGGCTTACCTACTTAAAGCTACCACTAGATGGTATCCTAATATTGAATAGATCCCAGTACATTTTAAGTTATTGTTTGTAATTCACTCATGCACAAATTATTTGCTGAAGTTAACTTTGATTCCTCGACTATATCCCTTCAGAGAGGCACGTCAACTCTTTCTAATCTTCGGAGTTCTTGCCACCTGTTTCCTCAGCAAGGAGTCACTGTACATCATGTGCCTGACAAAGGTGTGAGATGCATAGTGATTATCTATGTTGTTTGCCAAACATGGGCCTGGCATGTGACAGGGTTGGTTCTAGGTTCTTGGGCTTTGGCCATTGTACCTGTTGACCTACTGTATATTGCCTTATGGATAAGGCTAATGTACATTGCAAATATTTGGAATGTAAATTAACAATGCTAGTGGGATGAGAAATATAGACTGTAAATATGTCAATGTTAGATCTGAGAAGCATAACAAATAATCACTTGACTCGCACATCTGTCTAAAACACAGTATGTACTGGGTAGAACATAATTGTACAAAAGCTGAAGAACATTCACACATCCAGGTACATTTTGCAGGTGCTGGAGTTGTAGGTGAAATCATGGAAAACAGGAAGGAAAATACTGCACACTGCTGCTCATGCTCCCAGGTGATGTTTATTTTCAACAACCTTTCAACCCTTATGTCTTCATCAGGCATCCATATCCCAGGTGTGGGTGGAAGGTCCTATATATAGGGGCAGTACTCAGTGACATCACTTCCTGAAACAGGAGGTAAAAAAATGTATAACATAGTTTCACAATATTTACATTCAATGTATCAAAGTATATGATCATACACATGGAATGTGATCAATGTTTACAGTAATATACATACACAATATTCAATTAGGATAAAAACTTTTTTTTTATTGACATATTGAAACTATAAAAACGGTTTCAAGTTGAACTCATTAAGGCCAAGAGGTGTACTGCCTCTATATATAGGACCTTCCACCCCCACCTGGGATACGGATGCCTGATGAAGACATAAGTGTTGAAACGTTGTTGTAAATCAATAGAACATGATTGTGTCATGCAAAGTGTGACTGTGACGTCCATGACAACTTCCTTAACACACTTTTAAATCCCTATCACCCCTTCTCTAATTCTAGACATCTACTCCATGTACTCCACAGCCTGTAGTCAGTCAGTGCTGACAGACAGGATAGAGCGCATAACATTAAGGAAGAAAGGAGGACAACAGGAGGAGATTGACTCTCCAAGTCTGACTCATGTCATATTTGCTGAGAATGTAGTTTCAGAGGTGAAAATATCTCCCATGTAAAATCAAATTCACTGTACACTTCTATACTACTCACTGCTGTATCACTGTAAATCCAATTGCTGAACGTGTCTGACTCACAATGTCTGTCCCTTTGTAGGACGGAGGCCTCATCCTAAACAACCCATGTGCCCTCACTGTCCACGACAACCGTCTCATTTAGCCCAACCAGCCTTACCAGTGCATCCTGTTGCTAGGCACCAGTCGCTATGACAACGCTAAACGTCCAGGCACCTCCACTAGCCTGCGGGCCAAGATCAACCACCTGGTCTGCCGCGCCACAGACACTGAGGGTGTCCACTCCCTCCTGGACAACCTGCTGGCCCCAGACGTCTACTTCAGGTTCAAGCTGAGTGCCGATGTGTCCCAAGATGAGAGCAGTTTCAGGGCTGTGGAGCAGCTGTTGGGTCTAAGAGTAATAGGTCATAGTCTGGGTCACACACAGGCACAGTCACAACTCGGCTCTGGAGGAGAGTTGTAGGGTTTTGTTACTCAGTGCCTGTAGTTTGATATCCTTTTTGACTTTTTTAAGCTTTGAAACAAACTGTTCCTTCGTCCCAAATACACATACAGTGGCAAGAAAAAGTATGTGAACCCTTTAGAATTACTTGGATTTCTGCATATAAATTAGTCATCAAATTTGATCTGATCTTCATCTAAGTCACAACAGACAAACAGTGTGCTTAAACTAATAAAACATACATTATTGTATTTTTCTTGGCTATATTGAATACATAATTTAAACATTCACAGCGTAGGTTTGGAAAAGTATGTGAACCCCTAGGCTCCAATCAATGAGACAAGATTGGAGATGTTGGTTAGAGCTGCCTTGGCCTATAAAAAACAATCGCAAAATTTGTGTTTGCTATTCACAGGAAGCATTGACAAGATTGTGAACATTGCCTCGTACAAAAGAGATCTCAGAATACCTAAGATTAAGAATGGTTGACTTGCATAAAGCTGGAAAGGGTTATAAAAGTATCTCTAAAAGCCTTGATGTTCATCAGTCCATGGTAAGAGAAATTGTCTATAAATGGAGAAAGTTCATCACTGTTGCTACTCTCCCTAGGAGTGGCCATCCTGCAAAGATGACTGCAAGAGCACAGCGCATAATGCTCAATGAGGTTAAGAAGAATCCTAGAATCCTAAAGACTTACAGAAATCTCTGGAACATGCTAACATCTCTGTTGATGAGTCTATTATACGTAAAACACGAAACAAGAATGGTGTTCATGGGAGGAAACCACGGAAGAAGCTACTGCTGTCCAAAAAAACATTGCTGCATGTCTGAAGTTTGCAAAAGTGCATCTGGATGTTCCACAGCGCTACTGGAAGAATATTCTGTGGGCAGATGAAACTACAGTTAATTACTGTGTATATACGCAACCTGGTCTCAGAGAATTTTGCATTATTCTGTATGTAAATCCGAGACACTCCGTTTATACTGAACAAAAATATAAACGCAACATGCAACAGTTTCAAAGATTTTTCTGAGTTACAGCTCATATAAGGAAATCAGTCATTGGAAATCAATTAATTCGGCCCTAATCTATGGATTTCACATTACTGGTAATACAAATATGCATCTATTGGTCTGCCATCTGCCCGGTACAGTTGAAATCAGGATTAATCCGTGAAGAGCACATTTCTCTAGCGTTCTAGTGGCCATTGAAGGTGAGCATTTGCCCATAGCAGCAGGAATTTTGTTTTTTAATTATAAAAAATTGCACAAAGTAGTGCACTGGGCCTTTACTAGTCCTGTATTAGCGGACCAATATAGCCTTCTGTAGCAGAGCCCAAAAAACCATGTACAGCACCGCAATATACCCTATCTCAGTTTATTGCATAAATCGCGCATCCATTAGATTGCAATGCTGGTGCAGTAAAATAATCCAGTCCAGTTTAATGAATTACAGTGTAGGCTAATCCAAGTGTAGGCTATGACACAATGTAAATGGAGAACAACGCTAAAACGTGGCCAGTGGCATATCGAAATAGTGGCGTGAAGACTCCGGGTGAGTCTTGTCATTCAAGGTCCTTTATTTGCCCTGTTCTTATTGAGCACTGGACGGTTGCATTTTGGCTGCTGCGCAGATGGATGAAGCCAGCAGGGAGTACATACATGCAGCATACAAACACCACCGCCTACAGTCCTACCACAGATTTTGCCTGCAGTAGTGTAGTGCTATTTTTTAGATGAGGGTGCGCAAAAAATATGTAAATGACGTCATCATTTCCCCAATCAAATTTGGTACAGACAAATGTAGCCTATTGAATAGCCTATCATTGCTCTCCAACCCTGTTTCTGGAGTTGTGTTATATAAAATCCAATTAATCGTTATGTGATCTTGCAAGACATTGATTCAGCTTTGATCTAACTTTACTAAACAGTGCTTGTGAGAAGTGATCATCTTCTATTTGTAGAAATAATAATAAGTGATCAGTAGGACTATTAGGCATAGGCAACAGATCTGAGTGTTATTATTTTTAAACGATTGGAGCGCCCTTCGTGGTTCTAAAAAGGCTGCACTAAATAAACTGATTTGATTAGCTTAAACCAATGGTTACAATATACTTATTACAGAATAAAAGAAAACAGAGGGCAGAACTATCAATTCATATAATTTATTTTCATAGATTTTAATCATCAGATCAGTTGACCAAGTAGTAAATATAAATCATTACTATGTTGAACTGCAGCAAATTCATTTTAATAGAGCCATAAAATCATGGGGTATTCATGAATCTACCTAAATGTATCATTACCTCCAATTCAGTCATTATAGCCTAACGATCCCAAGCAGGGCGACAGCAACTTCCAGAGAGGGTAAGGCTTTTGGGCTTTAAGGTAGCCAATCTGGTTTGGGTGTCCTCAGTAGAATGGTGTCGCTGTAACCAAGTGGTCACATATCGTTCTGGGTAAATTTTTTCGACATTATGAAGTTGTCAATTGTCCTCTACAGTGCTCAAATGTAGACTACAGTTCTTCATCATTCGCCAGAGCGAAGACAGGGAAGAAACCACTATTTACCTACCTCTAGGCTGCTGTAGCCTACATATTTATTTGGTTTGTCACTCTATCATATTTCATGGAATTTGTGTGGTAATTAAATATTATTTATTTAGAATTTGTCCTGCAGGTGGAGAAGCCGGATGTGGAGGTCCTGAGCTGGCGTGGCTACACATGGTCTGCAATTGTGAGGCCGGTTGGATGTACTGCCAAATTCTCTAAAATAGCATATGGTAGTGAAATTAACATTCAATTATCTGGCAACAGCTCTGGTGGACGTTCCTGCAGTCAGCACGCCAATTGCACGCTCCCTCAAACCTTGAAACATCTGTGGCATTGTGTTGTTTGACTAAACTGCACATTTTAGAGTGGCCTTGTATTGTCCCCAGTACAAGGTGCACCTTTTTATCGATCATGCTGTTTAATCAGCTTCTTGATATGCCTCACCTGTCAGGTGGATGGATTACCTTGGCAAAGAAAAAATGCTCACTAACAGAGATGTAAACAAATTTGTGAGAAATAATATTTATGTGCATTTCAGCTCTTGAAGCTAGGGGGCAGAATTTTTATGTTTGGAAAAAATAACGTTCCCAATGTAAGCAGCCTATTTCTCAGGCCCAGATGCTAGAATATGCATATAATTGACAGATTAGGATAGAACACACTCTAAAGTTTCCAAAACTGTCAAAATATTGTCTGTGAGTATAACAGAACTGATTTTGCAGGCAAAAACCTGAGGAAATCCAACCCGGAAGTGCCTCTTATTTTGAAAAATCCCGTTAAAGGGATCCGTGCGCCAAGAGGTTATGAAACATTGGACCAGCACTTTACATGTTGCGTTTATATATTTGTTCAGTGTAGATTCTCCCTCTTTCTAGGTTTCTAACTGATATTTTCATCTCTGTCACAACTGCTGGCATTAGGTTTGCTGTTTATAACTGTGTTTTCCGCTAATTGTATTTTTCCAAATTTAGAAAATTGTGTTTTATTAGCTGCTTCATTACAGGAGTTGCATGTTCTATAATAGGCTATAGCATTTTGACTGTAAGACAATAGGCTTGCTATTGTTGCATGTTTCCATTAAGCTCATAATGAAAAATGTTCGATCCTCATGTGCATGCATAGTATCAGAGAGGAAGAGGCTAAGCAAGAGGTTTCACACTCGCAAAAATCTGTCCAAAATTAGCCCAATGCTTTTATACGGGCTTATTTTGGGCCTAAGCTTGTCGCCTGCCTTCTCGCCTTGGGACGACTACCATTGTTAGGGCGGAAACATAAGCATGTCTTCATTATATACAGATCTCTGATAGTGTTATCTGTTGGTCATGTCATTTTAGTGTTTGGAAAAAATTTAACCGTTTGTTGACCGGTTAATGAGGGTCAGTTAGTCGGCAGCAAAATTTACAGAAATTAGCATCCCTATTACGAATTTGCAAAACGCATGAATTCTAGCTAGGTGGATAACGTTAGCTATCTCACGAACGTTAGCTAGGATAGGGGTTAGGGTTAAGTTTAGGAGTTAGGTTAAATGGTTAAGGTTAGGGTTAGGGTTGGGGTTAGGGGAAGGGTTAGCTAAAAGGGTTACGGTTAGGGTTATTATTTATTTTAAAATGATGTAATGTGGTTTTTTTGTTATGATATTTGTGTCAAGGTGCAATTAGCTTCAGCCTCTCAAAGCTATGAATTACTCTGATGTATACAACAACTTGTCTCGCACATAATTGTGAAATGTCTGGCTTCTGTTGGTCTGTTGTGCTCAGCTGAAGCCTTTACATTCAAGTAGTAACTTATCTCACTTCTCTCAGACCCAGTCATTCCCATCCCAGACTTGGATTGGTGTTGGTGATGCAACAACTGAGCAGTTAAAAGCAGTAAGTCATGTATAGTTTTGACTGTACTGCTGGAGTGTGAGGGGTTAACGGCAGCCTGCCTGCATCTAGTGGCCGTGCCCTCCCTGGTCAGTGGTCAGTCAGTGTAAGACACACTTTGTTTGGGACAGAAAGGCCTTGTGAGAGAGGGAATGAGTGTGTCCGTGCCAGCCAGAGAGAAGACACAAGGTCAGTAATCCCCCGCCTTTCACTCTGTAATAGCACAGATAACAAAATGCATGAAATTATTTGATATATACACTTTTATCCAATTGACATTTTTCCCCCATTAAAGTTGATGTATAAATAAATTACATGTTATGACCTTTGTTTCCATTCAACTGACTTGTGAAGTCTGCCATCACTTTTGCTATCACAATGGACGGAGATGACGTTATCTTTGTATCCCTATTACACAAAGGACACATTATGGTGCCCATTTGACATGTCGTGTGACCAGAGAGTTTGACCTAATTTTGTCCCGCATGTGGTTGGATATAATGCAAAATAAAATTCACAACACTCACACTAACTTTCAGAAGCTGATTGTAGACTGATGTTAAGACCAGAGTAGCTGCTCTGAGTTCACCGAGAGAGCCGCAGAGGAGAAGCACCGTAGCTGCAACTGTAGGTGGAAAGAGACTGAACAAATACAGCAACTTAATTCTCCAGGTAACTTTTGTTTTATTTTCTTGTATTGCATGTCTTTTGGCAATTATGAATGCCTTTTAATTTAAATGCAAGAATTATTGGTGCAATCTTGGTGCAAAAGATTTTCTGCTGCTCATTAGTGACTTCAACTAATAGAGGCTACCCTGTGATGACTCTTACCTTCACCGTTGTTTATATTTTTGTTGTCTCTGAAGACTTAAAAAAAATATATATATTAGATTACATTTATATGTATGTTATAGACCTGAAACGAGAGTTGTGCACATCGTACGCATCGTACGCAACGTAAGCACTTTAAGTCCTGGATAGATGTTGAGATCTTATTCCATGACAAGTGTCTTTGTATTACTGTGTATGACTGAGTACTCTTCTAGCTGCTCGTCAGAAGGAATCAGAGGCAGGGTCAAGCTTTAAATGATCTCATCCTCCTTTGAGATGAGAAGAGGGAGGTTCTTTCACTGAATCAGCAGTTTTGTAATGAGACAGCCAGTGAATTCTGTATATACAATATATATTATAATATATATACAGTGTCTTCAGAAAGTATTCATACCCTTTGACTTATTCCACATTTTGTTGTGTTACAGCCTGAATTCAAAATGGATTAAATATATTTTTCTCATACCCATCTACACACAATACCCCACAATGACTAAGTGAAAACATGTTTTTAGAAATGAAATACAGAAATATCTAATTTACATAAGTATTCACACCCCGGAGTCAATACATGTTAGAATCACCTTTTGCAGTGATTATAGCTGTGAATCTTTCTGGGTTAGTCACTAAGAGCTTTGCACACCTGGATTGTAAAATATTTGCACATTATTCTTCTTTAAATTCTTCAAGCTCTGTCAAGCTGGTTGTTGATCATTGTTAGACAGCCATTTTCAAGTCTTGCCATAGATTTTCAAGCTGATTGAAGTCAAAACTGTAACTAGGCTACTCAGGAACATTCAATGTTGTCTTGGTAAGCAACTCCAGTGTATATTTGGCCTTATGTTTGAGGTTATTGTCTTGCTGAAAGGTGAATTTGTCTCCCAGTATCTGTTGGAAAGCAGACTGAACCAGGTTTTTCCTCTAGGATTTTACGTGTGCTTAGCTCTATTCCGTTTATTTTTATCATACAAAAACTTCCTAGGCACTTGAAACAGAGCATCCTAGTCCTTGCGATCACATGCATACCCATAACATGATGCAGCCACCACCATGCTTGAAAATATGAGGAGTGGGACTCTCTTGCTTTGTATTCAGGACAAATGTTAATTGCTTTGCCATTTTTTGCAGTTTTACTTTAGTGCCTTATTGCAAACAGGATGCATGTTTTGGAATATTTGTATTCTGTACAGGCTTCCTCATATTCACTCTGTAACTTAGGTTAGTATTGTGGAGTAACTACAATGTTGTTGATCCATCCTCAGTTTTCTATCACAGCCGTTCACCTCTGTAACTGTTTTAAAGTCACCATTGGCCCCATGGTGCCCTTCTTTGTGAGGCATTGGAAAACCTCCCTCGTCTTTGTGGTTCAATCTGTTTTTGAAATTCACTGCTCGACTGAGCGACCTTACAGATAATTGTATGTGTGGGGTACAGAGAGGAGGTAGTCATTCAAAAATCATGTTAAACACTATTATTGCACACAGAGTGAGTCCATTCAACGTATTATATGACTTGTTAAGCACATTTTCACTCCTGAACTTATTTAGGATTGTCATAACAAACAGGTTGAATACCTATTGACTAAAGACATTTCAGCTCTGCATTGTTTATTAATTTGTAAAAATGTCTAAAATCATAATTCCACTTTGACATTATGGAGTATTGTTTGTAGGCCAGTGACACGTGCTCTCAATTTAATCCATCAAAATTTTGAAAATATTTTTATTTAATTTTTTGGTTCCCACGATTGCCCATAGAAGCTGTTGGCATGCATTTAGATGCACTCCCTGTTTTGGTATTGACCTTATTTTAGCTGTCTCTTTTGCGGACATACAGTATTTGCTTTTGATTGAAGATCACAGTTATAATGACAGTCTTGGTAGCCTGATTGTTTATACTTGTCCTTGTTAATTTGATTTTCATGGCACTTGAAATGGTCCAGGCTCAAACCAGGCTTAAAATTCTAACTACCGGTAACAGTCAGGAGAAACAGAGCATTAGAGGGGCAACAGAGCATAAGCACTCCAGCACAGTCCAAATGAAGATGATGTTTAGTATTGCGCCTGCCACCTGATGTTACCTTAAGAATACTCCTTTGTATCTGGCAACTGCCACCCCTCCTCCTCACTGGTGTAGGCCTAGTGACGCTGGTTGTGCATTGAGTGATGGGTTGTCTCTGACTCCGTTCCTGAACAGGCAGCTTGTGTAGAGATGGAGAAATCCTCCCACATGCCATCTGCTCCTAGCCAAGCCCTAGCCTCACGTGCCAAAGGGGACCCACGGGACATAGAGACATTGTTGTCCTCACAGAGCTGCCTCCGCCCTCCTCTCGAGCCCTTCATACTGTGCAATCTGGTGCATGGCACTGGTCAGACTGAAACCCTGCTGAAGTCAAATGCATGGGAAGAAAGAGGCCATGCCAAGAGCCAAGCTGAACATACTTTTTGCTTTTGTTTCCTTTGTGAGGGGACTCAAGTTCTGTTTCAATCAAGATGACGTGGGGGGGAAAAGCCCAGATCAGTACAAGTGGATGAGCCATGCTCAAGTTCTATTCTCATTCCTGTGACACTGTTATATGTCTGTTATTGCAGGGGCCTCAGTGGTTGACATCATGGTCATGGTCAGAACTGGTAGTGATCTGTGACTCCAAGCCCCGATTGCAATGGCTCTCCTATCACGACTCAGGATATTTTTATTTAACCTTTATTTAACTAGGCAAGTCAGTTAAGAACACATTCTTATTTTACAATGATGGCCTACCCCAGCCAAACCCTCTCCTAAACCTGACGACGCTGGGCCAATTATACGAGAGTCCCATCGTATGGGACTCCCGATCACGGCTGGTTGTGATACAGCCCGGGATCGAACCAGGGTCTGCAGTGACACTTCTAGCACTGAGATGCAGTGCCTTAGAGCTCTGCACCACTCGGTAGCCCTATGGCCCAGATGCAGACACAGGAGGCTGGAGAAACGGAAAACACGCTGGTGGTGCCCCAAAACAAGAAGAACTGGCAACAGACAGACAGAAAACGCAGGTATAAATACACAGAGGATAATGGGAAAATCGGAGACACCTGGTGGAGGGTGGAGACCAGCACAAGGCAGGTGAAACAGATCAGGGTGTGACAGAACCCCTGGTTGATCGGGGTGTTGGCGGCGGAACTCAGCGATGAGGGCTGGGTCCAGGATGTTCCTAGTGGGAACCCAGCACCTCTCCTCTGGGCAATAACCCTCCCAGTCAACCAGGTACTGGGGCAACAGAAGACGAACAGCAGTGGGGATTTTAGAGATGGGGAAAGGGCAGATAAAGCGGGGGGGGGGGAATTTACGGGACTCCACCCTGAGGGGCAGATCCCGAGGGGAGAGCCATACCCTCTGCCCGAGACGATAGCGGGGAGCTGGGATCTGGTGGCGGTCTGCCTGTCGCTGATACCTGGAGTTGGTCTTAAGAAGAGCGGACCGGGCTCTCTTCCAGCGGTGGAGGGTATGCTGACTTTTTACTCTTGCTCAGGGAAGAGCGAAGGCTAGTAACTGAAGTAACACTCAAAGTGTGAGAGACCAGTGGCTGAGCAGGGACGGGTGTTGCGGACGTACACCACCCACACAAGTTACTGGCTCCAGGTGGTGGGGTTGGCAGAGACGAGGCAACAAAGAGTCGTCTCCAGGTCCTGATTGGCTCATTCCGACTGACTTTGGATTGGGGATTAAACCCAGAGAACTGGCTGGTCGATGACCCAGTCAGGGTGCAGAATGCCTTCCAGAACCTGGACAAGAACTGAAGATCACGATCAGAGACCATGTCGACCGGAAGTCCATGGATCCAGAAGATGTGCTGCACCATAAGCTGGGCCGTCTCCTTGGCTGAGGGCTACTTGGGAAGGGGAATGAAATGTGCGGCTTTGAAAAACCTATCCACAACCGTAAGGATGGTGGTGTTGCCATCTGATGGGGGGAGACCAGTGACAACTTCCAGGGATATATAGGACCAGGGTCAGTGAGGAACAGGGAATGGTTGAAGGCCAGCCGGAGCTTGCCGCTGAGTCTTGTTCTGTGCACACATAGTGCAGGCGGCGACGAATGCGGAGATGTCAGGAACCATGGTGGGCCACCAAAAAACATTTTTGGATGAAAGCCAGGGTCCGACGGGAGCCGGGATAACTGGTAAGTTTAGAGGAATGAACCCATTCCAGGACCGGGAACCGGGCCGAATCAGGGACAAACATCCGGGTAGCCGGGCCCCCTGCCCCCTGGTTCCGGCTGTGAACGCTGCGCCTTGTGGACCAGGCTCTCGATACCCCAGACAAGTGTAGCTGCAAGACAGGAGGTAGGGAGGATTGTCTTTGGGTCAGAGGGTGTAGCCGTAGAACTAGACAGGCGAGAGAGGACATCAGGCTTAACATTCTTGAACCCTGGGCGGTAGGAGATGGTAAAATGGAACCTAATAAATAACAGTGCCCAACGAGCCTGCTTTGAGTTGAGGCGTTTGGCGGTGCCAAGATATTCTAGATTCTTATGGTTGGTCCACACTAAGAATGGGTGTTCCTTCCCCTTCAAGGTAGTGCCTCCACATCTCCAGGGCCATCTTGACTGTGAGAAGTTCCCGATTAACAACGTCATAGTTCCTCTCAGCGGGATTAAGGTGATGGGACAGGAAAGCGCACTGATGCAACTTTTGGTCCTGGCAGAACGTTGGGACAGAACGGCCCCCAATCTATCGTCCGAGGCATCGATCCCCACCACGAACTGACGGCACGGGTCCGGATGGATTAGGATGGGGGTAGTGATGAAATGATGCTTAAGATCCAAAAACAGCAGCTGGGGACCACATGAACGGAACGTTGGGAGAGGTGGGTGCAGAAAGGGGGGAAGCCAGGGTGCTGTAGCCCCAAATGAAGCTGTGGTAGAAATGTGCAAATCCCAGGAAACGTTACATCTGCACTCTGGATGTGGGTTGGGGCCAATCCACTACTGCTCTCACCTTGTCAGGATCCATCTGAATGTTCCCTGCAGCGATGACGTATCCCAAAAAGGAGATAGTGGAACAATGGAATTCACATTTCTCTGCTTTGACAAACAGCTGGTTTTCCAGGTGGCGCTGGAGGACTTGTCAGATGAGGAGGACATGCTCTTGAGCCGAATGGGAAAAGACAAGGATGTCGTCGAGGTAGACAAACACAAACCAGTTTAACATGTCACAAAGCACATTATTGACCAGGGCCTGGAACACGGCGGGAGCGTAGGTCCGTCCGAACGGCCTAACCAGGTAGTCGTAGTTTGCTAGCCATGTTGAAGGCTGTCTTCCACTCGTCTCCTTCCCATATCCGAACTAGGTGGTAGGCGTTCCGAAGGTCCAACTTTGAAAATATGATCACCCCCTGGAGAGGCTCGACTGCTGAGGAGAGGAGTGGTAGAGGGTAACAATTTTTTACTTTGTCATTAAGGCCCCGGTAGTAGATACACGGGCGCAGGGTTTTGTCCTTTCTGCCACAAAGAAGAACCCTGTGCCGGCAGGGGAGGCAGAAGGACGAATGCTCCCCGCAACCAGAGAGTTCTCAATGTACTCCTCCATGGCCTTGGTCTCTGGGCCAGACATGGAATAAAGCCGCCCCTGAGGCGGTGTGGTGGCCGGGAGGAGATCAATGGTGCAATCGTAGGGATGATGCGGCGGAATGTGCATGGCAATGTGCATGGCAGAATGGGCTCCAACCCAGGATAGACCCAGTAGCCCAGTCGATCAGGGGGTTGTGCCTCTGGAGCCATGTAAATCCCAAAACCACAGGAACACGAGGAGATTCAATTAGTAGAAACTGTATGGACTGATTGCCCGACACTCCCAGGTTAATGGGAACAGTACTGTGAGTGACCCTTCCAATGGAGCGGCCGTCCAATGCTCTGGCTTCCATAGAAATAGAGATGGGTTGGGTGGAGAAACCCAGCTCAGATACCAGGATAGCATCCATGAAGCTCTCGTCAGCCCAAGAGTCAATGAGCACCGGGAGAGATTTAGACCGGTCACCCCACAGCAGGATAGCATGGAGAGGAGTACGAGTAATAGGAGTTTGGAGACTTCCAGTAAGGCCCACCAGCGTATTCGTACCTACTGATGAGCCTGGTCTTTTACTGGACAGGTGGATATATAATATCCTGTAGTACCACAATACAGGGAACTGTTGGAGCTCAGCCTGCGTAAACAGTGATTAGGAGACAGTCTAGCCCTGCCCAGCATCATGGGCTCTGGAGGAGACGACGTGCCAGTCCCCGATGATTCCCGAGGGAACTCGAGTGACTTCAGATTCTCTCCGGAATACAGGCACTGGGGACTTCCGGGGTTCTTCGGAGGTGAGGCAGAAACCGTTGATGAGCGAGTGTGGCCGAGAACAGACCTCCTCTCCCTCCTGCATTCCCGTAGGCGCCCATCGATCCTTATGGTCAAGGCTATGAGAGTGTCGAGGTCACATCTTTAATTTCCTCCGATAATCCATGAAGGAAGGTGTCAACCAGGGACTCCGTGTTCCAGGCACTCTCTGCGGCCAACATGCGATAGTCTACCGCATAGTCTGCCACACTATGGAAGTCTTGATGTAGCTGAAGTAGCTTCCGAGCCGCCTCTCTCCCGGACACCGGAGAATCGAACCCCTTCCTCACCTCTGCTACAAAATCCTCCAGACGAAGGCAAACGGCGGATTATTGCTCCCACACCACTGTAGCCCAGGCGAGCACCCTTTCAGACATCAGTGTTATGAGAGATACTATCATTGAACGATCTGAAGGAAACGAAGAGGGCTGCAGCTCAAAGATGGGAGAGAAACGCCCGGCAGGCCCCAGGATCCCCAACATAGCGCTCCGGAGGAGGTACGTGGGGTTCTCGGGAAGCCGGGGTAGGCTGGGAAAAAGCACCGCTGGTAGCAGGGTTACTGAGCGTCTGGGATGTTTCCGTTATGGCTTGCTGTCCGATAGATAGTCAGCGGAATTGCTCCAGTAATGAGTTGAAACCCTGGTCATGGCATTCCGCCAAGGTATGGAGTCCGTCCATAAGGTTCAAAAGTAGCTCCTTGTGTCTTCTTGCAGGCAGACAGCGTTGTGGAGCTGGTCCGAGTCTGCTGGGTCAGTCATGGCCAGTTCGTACTATCTCGACTCAGGATGTGACCCAGATACAGACACAGGAGGCATATGTTTTGGTTCTCAGAATATTTATTATAACAAAGAGGCAGTCAAAAGGGCAGGTCGAGGGCAGGCAGGCGGAGGTTCGTAATCCAAGGCAGAGTCAAAAAGGGACTGAACGGCAGGCAGGCTCAGGGTCAGGGCAGGCAGAAAGTTTGGAACGAGGTAAACTAGAAAACAAGAACTAGAGAACTGGAGAAACGGGAAACCGGAGACACCTGGTGGGGGGTGGAGACAAGCACAAGGCAGGTGAAACAGATCAGGGTGTGACATCTCCACAATAAACAGTTTGTTGGGAGTAAAAAATATAATATGACTGTACAATTCAAACAAGTTGTGAAAATAATCTCTTGAGGATATCAATCCATCAGGGTGCACTGCCTCACAGGCTGTCAGCCAGGGCTTGTCCATAAATAAGCCAGATGATTCTTGTAGTTGTTGTATTCTTTAGAAAAAATAGGCAGAGTTAATTAATTGGTTTGGTTTTCATCCTACCCTCACCAGTCGTGTTTGTCCATTTTAGCATAGAGTATAGTACATATCCATGAATTAGTGCTGTGTCTGCATTCCTGGGCCCCTAGCCTACTTGGGTCAGAACTATGTAGAGGCTTAAGACTGCCACAGTAACAGAGGCCTCTTCTAGAGTTCTGTGCTGTTTCTAGAAAAAAGCATTTTATTTTCCTGAAGAGTCCTCCGCTGAACGGCTTTGACCTGTGCCCTTTCTGAGGATGTCAGTCAGCAGAATGATTGTTCTTGCTTGGGTGTACCACAGGAGGCTGGAATGGAGTGAATGGAGTGGTATCAAAGGCATGGAAACCATATGTTTGATGTGTTTGATTCCATTACATTAATTTCTGTTCCAGCCATTACTATGAGCCCGTCCTCCCCAATTAAGGTGCCACCAGCCACCTGTGGGGTGTACTGTATTAGAGTGGTCGAGTATAGAATAGAATGGGAATAGAAAATGCTGATGAGCTACATATTGGAAGGAGACAATAATGGGAAGGTGGCCAGAGTGCAAACAAGTGAAGTGTTTCTTTTTGTTTTCATACAAAAGGAAGTTAATTTGGCCAGAGGGTTAGACACCATAAAATCGCTTTCAACACAATTCACAAACAGACACAACAGACATTGCTTGCTACAAATATGCCTCTGTTTTGCCGATAAAATAGTCATTCCTTCTAACAGCCTTTGCGTTGAGGTCATTTACCAGGGTTTTTTCTTACATATAAAATTCATTTGAGACAAACATTGCAGTCATACTCTGTTCCCTGGTTTTCAGCAGCCAACAATAAGGCCCACATCATTGATGTCATCAAAACCAATAAAAATGCTAACCATGTGCAGACTATGGGCTGGCTTGTGTTTCCACTGAGTACACAGAGTATTTCTATGAAATTCTTTTTGGCATTGAAATTGCTCAATATGAATAAGCCCATAAGCAGAGTGTGGGACTGCAATAGAGATAAAGCTTTGTTGTTACACAGCTTTGATGTAAATACAAACAATTCTGTCTGGCTTCCCTCATAAGTTTCCCCAGATAGGCATCATCAAATGAGTCAGCATACAAGGTTGTGACCACAGACCATGTATCAAGGCTCTATATCTATGGTTGTGACAACCATCTTTCTTTCCATGCAAATTATGTCATGTCCAACACTCAACAATGTCAATCATTCCAATTCCAAGCAGTGCTCAATCATTCCACTCAAACCACATTTTATTTTCATCTCATTGTTAAAACTATCCATGATACTTATTCACAAATTTCTTTGAACGTATATGTGCGTGTACACGAGAGAGCGAGAGCTTGGCAGGCACAGAGATGTGGGTGGTGAGGGGGGGGGGGCGAAGGGAGCTCATTCATTATTCATGAGATGGGTGGGCAGAGTGCAGAATGGCCATGGCACAGACAGAAACTCTATTACTGAGATGTTCACTCTGCTCTGCCTCTCCAGATTCCTGCTATTTGATTGACCAAGGAAACAAAATGTACTGATTGACCACCAAGGATTTGATCTGTTTACGGCACTAACTGGACATTGGAATTGTGGAGAAACTCAATGCATTGGAGTGTCATGGAGATGATGGGGAAGAGGGAAACCTCATGATATTCCACTTGAAGGATTGTACTTATGACAGGTAACGCAGATGTAATGAGCTAATGTGTTCTAACAAGAGGCTGAAAAGTTCTGATAATTGTTGTAGATGAGTTGATCAATGAGTCTGATCAATGATCTGTTTTGTTACACTTTGTATCATATATATTTATAACTAACAGGGTAATATAGTAGTGACATATTAATTACATTATAACAATGTATTTCTTTGGGATTCAAGTAAGTATATACAGCAACTAACAAAAGCTTTATTAATGTAGTCCTGTGGAGGAGGTAAGTTTTTCATAATGGCTTGAGACTGGAATTGAGTCCTGGGCATGTGTTGCGTTGGTGGATCTATTGTTTGGAAACAGTGACAAAGAGACTCTGTCAGAGAATGTGACAGCGCAGACTGTTGAGTGGGACAGAGATTAAATACTGCTGTTTGGATACTAAATGGCATTTCATTTTATTTTGTTGTTTTGAGCTAGAAAATATTGTCTTACAAAGCAATTGGTCCCATAAATGTCATGAAATGTAATTTAATTTGATTTCATGAAACATTTTAATTGCTTAATCGGTCACTTATAAAACAGTTCCTAGATAAAGGCGTCCGGCAGTTCAACAGGATCGGTGAAGGTCATTCACTGGAGAGATGGGGATGCTGGCCAGATCCACTCTATTACTACTGTTATGGCAAGGACTGTCTGCCATTGACGTCCCACTGGAAAGTAAGTCAATACAACCTATTGTGTCCCTGCAATATGGTGATAATAGTGTACAGTGCTGTATATTGTCAAATACAGTATGTAAATGAATGTACAATCCTAATGCAATCAGGTCTTTCATTTTGACTTGTCAACCTACAGTCAGACAGCCCCCCACCATTATAAAACAGTCGTTGAAGGATCATGTCGTGGACCCCAGAGACAACATGGTCGTTGAGTGTGAAGCCAAAGGCACCCCTCACCCAATGTAAGAACTGACAAATCAAAAACACTTTCTTTATAGTTCAAAACCATATAAAAATTGTGAGTAGCTGTAGTACAACTCTTTTAACTACTTTAACCAAATTACTTGAATTTATCCCTAAGTTTCTCATGGAGGCGTAATGGGAAGTATTTCAATGTGGCACGGGACCCTCAGGCCTCGATGAGGAGACGTTCGGGGACGCTGGACATCTATGCCTGGGCTGACCCGGAGGCTTATGAGGGGGAGTACCAGTGTGTTGCCACCAATGAGCATGGCACTGCATACTCAAACAAGATCAACCTACGCATCTCTAGTAAGCTGCCACTCAATTCAGGCTTTTGAGTCCATTGTCACAGAGTACATTCGAAAGCTAGGGCCTCAAACCTTGAAAATGCTCAACTTTGGTGGCAGAACCAAGCAAAGCTTAAAGGGACAAATCCGTACAAAATCTAATTTTGCCAGCCATTTTCAGACCTCAAAAGTGGTCTTATGTTAAGATAAGTCCATATCCCGGCAAGATTCAGCTCTCTGTGTTAAATGCCACTAAACGCATCCTCTTAACCCTATGTTTTCATGTCAGGGGCCCCTCTGTGGCCCAGAGAGGTGTTGGAACCGGTAACGGTGAGTGTTGGTCTTCCTCTGGTCTTGGACTGCAGCCCTCCTCCAGGCCCTCCCAAACCTGAGACCTATTGGATGAGCAAGTGTGAGTAGGCCTACCTCCTATTCTCAAATCAGAAGTACATCATGTCTAGGAATGGCATTGATATTCTATAATTAATGACAACCACCTGTCTCTCGTTCAGAACTGATGAGCTTATTTTGTTCATGTTTTTGTAATATGGCACTTATCCCAAACATTATCTGTATTTATCCTATCAACTCCAGATGACCTTACCAGGAAATGCATAAATAACTTTGTATTTATTTCAGGTTCATCAGGGAGACCTTTCAACTGGCCTCACCAGCCCCACCCCCCAGTCATGCTGCCTATCAAACAAGACCGTAGAGTGTCTATGGGGGTGAATGGAGATCTCTACTTCTCTAATGTCTACGTCAATGACTCTGCCACCGACTACTGCTGCAACGCACGCTTCCCTTTCAAAAACATCATCCAACAGAAGATGCCTATTACCGTAAGAGTCCTTACAAGTGAGTATTGGTATGTAGCACAAGGGATGTTGCATCATTTACTTAACTTACCATGTACTAACTGGCCTTCCTCATTAAACTGTTGCTTTGGTTTGCCCCACATTGTTTTATTTCAGACTATCCCTAATACGACTCACCATAGCTCTTCTCCGATCTTACTGACCTAGTGCAGTGGTGAGTGTGTGCTCTGCTTCTTTTGTTGTGTTTAATTTTTACTAAGTATACTGTCAAGAATGAACAACCCCCTTGTCTTAACAACCTGACCCTTCTTTAACATTGGTCTGCCTTGACACACAGTCTTTAGGCCCATGATGAGTTAGGCACCACTGTTTTCCGTACCCAGTGTAAAGTACCAGTCGTAGTCAAACCACAGTTATAGTCCATGCTGTCAGGATATTTAAGTGAGAAATGTTCTAACCATAGACTTAGATAGACATTGCGTCATTGTATCTGTCCCATTATGATGTCTCTGAGAACACGGGCAGCGTCATTGAGGCCATCTCCACTTTGAAGTGGTCAATTTTCTTCTTCTACTACTTCTATGAGTTGGCAAACAAACTGAAAGAGTGCACACTGCCACCTAGAGTGTGTTGTTGGAACAGGTATAAAGCCAAGGTTGGCGATTTACTGCCAACTGCAGTTATGGAATGTTTCCTCACGAGTATAATTCATTGGCTGATCCCTCCTGGTGACCTGGATGGAATTATATGATCTTTCCTTAAAGGTGCAATATGCCGAAATCGCGCCGCCATTTCCTGGTTGCTAAAATTCTAATAATTTGCTTAATTTCAGTTTGTGACAAAACAAGCACTCGGGGTTTAGAGAATCATTGTACCATCTAAACCGCTGTGGAATGTATTTCCAATAACCAAAAATATTGTATTTTCAGCTGGTGTACAAAACCGGAATCATATAATTAGGGGAGAACAGATTTATCTCTTCTTAGACTTGCTTTCAATGAGAATGATAGATCTATAACTCACATTTCAATGTGAATTGGGTCAGGTCGCCCAAAAAGTTACAAATTGCAGCGTTAACCCATAGGAAGTCCCACCCAGTTGACGACTTCAAAATGGTGAAAGTCCATAATGGTGCTTTCCATTCTAAAACGGGCTTTTGTGTTAAAGAGTTCTCTATCTATCTCTGTGGTTCTAACTCTGTGTGGTGTGTTGTGTTTCCTCCACAGCCCGCATGGTGTCTGAGGCCGCTCCCACCTTCCTGTCTCCAGCCGGGAGGTCCAGCTCCCAGACTGTTCTGCAGGGGGAGGAGCTGCTCCTCGAGTGCATCGCTGCTGGAGTGTGAGTGATCCTTGGTCGTCACTAGTTACCACATGCACAAAGTCATAATTATGGCTAAACCCCGCCTGTTTAAAAAAATGTATTATTAAAATCTGATTTTTCCACCTGACCTTAAATCAAGACCAAAATGCAAATAGTTGTTTTCATGAATTTTTACGATATAGCCATGATCCTCTCAACCACAAACTTTTTGGGACATTCTTTCCCTCGGCAAGTCAGTTGAGAACCACTTCTTATTTACAACCACGACTTGACCAAGAGGCCAGAAAAATAACACAGTAAAAACAGAAACATGGGACAACACAATAGTTTAAATATAGGAGTACCAGCAGTGCTCGAATTGAGAGGGTTTAGAAAAAAGGGCAAAAAGCGCGGCACTTTTTAATTTAAACATTTGAAGGTGGAAAAATGGATCCCGATTAAAAAATGGATCCTAAACGATCTATAACAATGCTTTTCTCCATGAGGCTAGGAAAATAGATCATGCTGCAGACATTATAGAGAAGAAAAATACATGTTTAGAACTAAACATTGATTGCATGGTGCTAGAAAGAATGCACTTAATTGATTGTAGAATGTTATCGATGGACACAGCTTTATAGAATCAAAACATACACAACTAAAAAAAACTAGAACTCGAGACCAAATCATTGCTAATCTCCCCCGCGGCAGTCAAGCAATTGAATTCCGCCAAGAGTCGTTCACAATCTATTCCGGTTATGGACCTCGTTTCAAAATTCAAATGTATGTTTAAAAGTCTCAGTCACAAATGGCAGCTCCAATAAGCCCCTTGTGGTGAACAAGAGACTTGTACAGTATCATGATGCTTTCGAGTTATCGTTTTTAGGGCCCTGAATTAAACAAAACCAACTGTTAGTGGTATATTTAACGTACTGTATCTCAATTAACAATAATTAAAATAGGACCAAATGCAGGCTCCGGTCATATTTCACACATATCTGTTTAATTTATTTGGTCTTTCACCATAGCTAATCAAGTCAGGGGAACAATTCTGATTCCTTATAATGGGCAAAACATATATGGTAATGAATGTGCTTATTCTCCATACTTCTTCTACTATTCCACTTCCCAGTTTTGCCGGTGCAACTACTGTACTGGTTTTAAGCTATGTCCTGGACAGTGTTGTAAGTCATAAAAGGCTACATTGAAATGCCTCAAGTATCTTGTTTTGTACTATTACTACTTCAAACCAAGTCGTCAAATTTTGAATGTTCGTTCAACACATCCTGAATACACCTGACTTGTGATTTTATTTGGTTTTAATTATAATTACCATATAATAGTCCAACCCCTGTCATCACATGGACCAAAGATGGAGAGGAACTGGACACGACCAACATGAAGGTGAAGAACTACAACAAGTTACTGCAGATCCCTAAGGCCTCTTTTGAGAACTCTGGTGAATACACGTGCACTGCCACAAACAAGATTGGATACCTGGAACACACCATCACTGTCCGGATCAAAGGTTAGCCAATCATCTACATCACGTCATCCTTCATCACACCAACACACAGATACTGGAACATATTCAGCATATTTACTCTCACAAGGATTTCGATTTGAACTTTACATTTCACTGTTTGATTTCCCGTGGGAGGAAATAGCCCATTGGTTTGATATTCAGTAGTTTGATATAGCCTGGACATGGTTACTTGTCCTTGTATGGGGTTTGATATTACGGAAATATTTCATATTTATGTAGATTTATGTGATATGATGTTTGTCTTTTTCTGCTGACCTGATCTCCATGACAGCGGCTCCGTTCTGGTTGGAAAAGCCCAGTAACCTGGTGCTTGCCCCAGAGGAGAATGCACGCTTAGTGTGCCGCTCTGACGGCATCCCCCGGCCCAGTATCCGTTGGTTCATCAACGGAGATACAATAGAGGGTAAGCAGTTAACCTAAGCACACTTATAGATGCCACTCACATTTTTCAATAATGATATGAAAAATATCAGCCATTTTGTCACTTAATTGAAAAGGTTAAATGGTAAAGTAAGTTGAACTACTAGGAAATAATAGTTTACCTCTTCTTCTCCTATCCTTTCCAGATGCTACTCCAGTACCAAACAGGGAGGTGTCAGGAGACACAATTACCTTCCGCTCTGTGACTGTGGCGAACACTGGTGTTTACCAGTGCAATGCCTCTAACCAGTATGGCTACCTGTTTGCCAATGCCTACATCAACGTACTGCGTAAGATATCACATTTGTTTGCAGAAAATAACCCTAAACCTCTTTATCCATTGGCATATGTGTAAATGCAGATATTAGGTCATCATTGCAGGATTCTAGTGTGATACAGTTTCGTTTTCTGTTCCTCAAGATGCAACACCAAGTATTTTCAGAGCCACGTATGTAGAGATTTGTGCCAACAGAAATGTTATTTGAATTTCAGAATATTTGGATATTGAATTTGAATGTAATATTTTTGAATTTGTAATGCACAAATGTAATCATTGAATTCATGAATCGAATTTGTATTTCATGATTTGAAACTGAATTGAATGAATATTGCATTCAGTTTTAAAGTTCAATTTCAATTTAATAGCATATTCAAATGCAATATTTATACTGTAAATATGGTAGATGGTAGATATTGCATTAATTGTCTGTGTATCAAGTTTACAAACCATAATTTCAAGTTAATCAAAGTTTCATATATTCAATGCATTCAAATTCCGTTTTCAAATGCAGTTCTCTAAATTCAGATTCAAAACCAGATACAGCATCCTGGTACTTTCCCAGCCAGGAAATGTAGAGGAGAACAAATAGAATCAAACTCTCTGTGGTAAACAGAAACCTCTGTCCGTTTCTGAAGCCAATGTGGCATGTTGAATTTATTTTCTACCTATGAACATAGAGAGTTGGATTCTATCTGTTCTCCTCTAACTTTCCTGGCTGGGAAAGTACCAGGGTGTTGTCTTTGGTTTTAAATCTGAATTTAGAGAACTGCATTTGAAAACGGAATCTGAATGCGTTTGAGAAGTTGAATATATGAAACTTTGATAAACTTGAAATGATAGTTTGTAAACTGGATATGCAGTCAATGAATGCAATATATACCATATTGAAACTGAATGTATAAATATTGAATTTAAACGTCAATTTGTCATTCATTCAATTCAGTTTCAAATCATGAAACAAAGGATCAATTTATAAATTTTGTGATTTAATTTGTGCAAAATTCAAAATTATACAATTTCTTTTGGCACTAAAATCGCTCCACAGCCAGGAATGAAGATAAAAAGTATATGTGAGTTGTCTAATGTCTAATTTTCTTATCTGCAGATGCAAAGCCACGTATCCTTAGGCCTAGGACTGATCTGGTGAAGGTCATTGAGGGCAGACGCGCCTGGCTAGACTGCCGCTATTTTGGCTCGCCCGTGCCTGATCTGCGCTGGTGAGAACATGTTTATGATGCTCTTCTCTCGTGTGTGTATGCATGTGTGTAACTGACTACCTGTTTTTTCACAGGTCTAAGTATGGACTGGGCAACCTGGAGGGGAATCACTTTAAAGTACACAGCAACGGGACACTACAGATCAGAGGCACCCGTATGGATGACCAGGGGACATATGTGTGTATTGTCAACAACAAGGAAGGACGAGATGAAAACCAGGTCAAACTAGAGGTCAAAGGTGAATGCCTAATAATAGATTTACTGTAACACTTTGCTTCTGCATGTCGTTCAATCTAGAGTTACACTGTTCATGGATCACATTGCAGGTGTTCTTGTGATCCTTATCCTCTCTTTTTCAGAGTCCACCAAAATTCTCAAACGCCCAGATAATATGAGAGTCCTCCGGGGGACTGATGTCCGGTTGGAGTGTAAGGCCCAACATGACCCCACGGTCGCCATCACCACCACCTGGCTGAAGAACAAACAGTTCCTCATCATAGGCTGGAGGTGAGCCTGAATATGACTACTTGTCCTTGTAACCATTGTAACAATGGGGTTATAGTTATAGCTAACCAGTGGTGTAAAGTACTTAAGTAAAATTACTTTAAAGTACTACTTAAGTAGTTTTCTTTAGGTACTTTACTATTTATATTTTTGACTACTTTTACTTTTACTTCACTACATTCCTAAAGAAAACAATGTACTTTTTACTTCATACATTTTCCTTTACACCCAAAAGTACTCGTTACATTTTCAATGCTTAGCAGGACAGGAAAGTGGTCCAATTCACTCACATATCAAGAGAACATCTCTGGTCATCCCTACTGCCTCTGATCTGGAAGACTCACTAAACACAATTTTTTTTTTTGTAAATTATGTTTGAGTGTTGTAGTGTGCTCCTAGCTATCCGTAAATAAAATAAAAAAACAAGAAAATTGTGCCATCTGATTTTCTTATTATAAACCATTTGAAATGATTTATACTTTTACTTTTGATACTTAAGTATTTTTTTGTAATTAGATTTACTTTTGATACTTAAGTATATTTAAAACCAAATATTATTAGACTTTTCCTCAAGTTGTATTTGTCTGGGTGACTTTTACTTTTGTCATTTTCTACTCAAGTATGACAATTGGGTACTTTTTCCACCACTGTAGCTAACATCAAATGAACAGAGTTATAGTCTATATCTGAGTATAACTAAAGGCTAAATGGTGAATAGTTCAACTGAATTTGTCAAGATGACTTCGTAATAATAACAGTATTGTGTCCTTTTAATTATCTCCAGGCTGTCGCTGGATGAATCAACTCTGGTCATCACAAACGTCAACAGAGGAGACGAGGGCAATTACACCTGCATCATCAAGACTGAGATGGACAAGAACACTGCCTCCGCCCGCCTGGTGGTGATGGGTAGGACTATAACTTGACACTTAGTTAACATACACAGTACATACACTGTGTTTCAGCAATTGCATTACATGTTATGTAATGTTAACTACATTGCATTATGTAAGAGTAGCAGATAGAGACTTCATAAGCATGCTGTATGTTTTTGGAATTTGCATCAAACGTTTCCTTACCTTCCTCCCAGATCGTCCAGACCCCCCTTCAAACTTGCAGTTGTCGGACCCCTTTGAGCGCAGCGTCAGGCTTACCTGGACCCCTGGAGATAGCAATCACAGTCCTATCAAAGGTAACAGCTCTACCCTACAGTCTACACCTCAGGAGCAGGACATCCAGAGTAAACATAGGCCTGGATGCATGCCACGTATACACCATAGTTTCATTGAAATAGTCAGTTAGCTACCATCAACTGAAGGAATCAGTGTGTTCTTCTGGGCTTTTCCTCCAGAATACCTGGTGCAGTATGATGATGACGACTGGTTACCTTTCAAGTGGAGAAACCTTTCCACGTACCCTGGAAACTTGAACTCTGTCATTCTGCAACTGTCACCATTCATTATCTATGAATTTAGGGTCATTGCTATCAATGACATTGGTATGAGTAAACCCAGTCGCTCGTCAGCCAACTTCCAGACTGGTGGAGCACGTGAGTATTTCATGCTTGATGAGTTTGATAATGTGTTTTGAATAATTAATTTCTCATTGGCTTCATTAATTGTATTGAACAGGAACATAGCTGACAATTATCTTTCATATTAAAAAACTTGGACAATGAGCTTTCCCAAAATAATCTGTGTACTTGCTATGATTCTCAGCTCCAGACGCCATCCCTAAAAACATCCAAGGAGTGGGAACATGGAGAAACAACATGATGATCAGCTGGGAGGTGATACATTCAAAGTGTTTTCAAAAGCTAATTCTCCATTCATTCATTTATAACTCAATGTTTATTCAATGAAGAATAACAACTTTTATTCAGTACAATTTAACTTCTGTGTCTGGTATGGGGAAAAGGCACTAAACAACAGAGAGTGGAACGGTCCCCACCTAAAGTACTTGGTGTGGTGGAAACGGAGGGATTCCAGGGAGGAGTGGAAGAACGCTACCACTTGGTGGTGTAAATACTACATCTATGACACAGACACCTTCACACCATATGAGATAAAGGTCCAGGCTGTCAATGACTTTGGGATGGGCCCAGAGTCCACTGTCATCATAGGCTACTCTGGAGAAGACCGTGAGTATGACCACCCATCCCTTCCTGCAGATACAGAGACACTTTTTTATATACATTTACAGGTAGCTATAGACCTAGATCGATCCATGCCATGCCATGCATTCATGAATATTTATTGTTCACACATAAAAACTGATCTTTGTCATGTCTATACCTAGTTGACATTTAGCCATACCATAGTTAGCCATACCGTAGTGAATTACAACTTCCTTCTGGTGTCTCTCAGGTCCCACTGCTGCCCCCCTCAACCTGCGTGTGTCCAGGATAGAGGCCACTAAGGTCACCGTGCACTGGGACCCCGTGGCTCGCAGCAGCATCATGGGAGAACTGAAGGAATACAAGGTCAGACTAATGGGAATAGGTGGCTTGTTAAGTTTCTGGTTTTCAATTCCAAGTGTGACAATCTATTCTGACAAGTAGAGAGCCAGGCGAAATTGTTATTCATTAGGAAAGAGGTGGAGGAAGAGCCCTTCACACACTGGCTGCATGAATGAATGAATGAATGAATGAATGAATGAATGAATGAGGGAATAAACGACAGAACAAAAGAGGAAACGAATGCATGTGCTGTGTCCCCCCTATCCCAGGTGTACTTCTGGCGAGACAGTAGCCAGCTGAGGTGGCTGAGTGTGAGCAGGGCCATGAAGTCTAAAGCCTTTCCAGCCAGCGGGCCGCGTCTCTCTGGTGTCCTGCCGGGACTCATCCCTTACAGCAACTACAAGATGTACATAGTGGTGGCCAACAACCGATACGAGGGACATCCCAGTAACACCATAGAGTTCTCCACTCCAGAGGGAAGTAAGGAAAAGCATTGTGGTGCTGTATTAGATGTGGCAGACACTTTTTCTGTCAGGGTTCTTTTCCTAATCATGTATTTCCCAGTGTTTATTCTCAGACTTGACCTCTGATCTATGTCTGTAGCACCCTCTGCTCCAAGATCCTTCAGAATCCAGCAGAGACATTTGGACATGATCTGGGTGGACTGGGACACTCCTGCAGAGCCCAATGGCATCGTCACCGGATACATACTCAAATATCAGACAGGTAGGAAGACTTACTCATAAGCCAGGTGAGCAAATAAGGTACAGTATCTACAGTAAGTACAGTAGCTGCATGTCTCTTAATGGCTCCCTACTGTGCACTCTCTCTACAGTGAACGCAACTCAGGGGGAGGAATTGCACGTTGAGCAATTTCCCCCAAACACCACCAGTTTTGCTGTTCGCCGATATGATCGCTACACCCGCTATAGATTCACCATAGCAGCACAGACTAGAATCGGGGTAGGAGAATGGTACACAGAGGAATCACCCCATTATACAACTGAAGGTATAACACTGCAGGTCAATCAGAGCACACAATTACAAGCCATTAAACATCCACACATCTGCAGATTTGATCATGACAATTAATCATGTGTGGGTGTTTACATACAGCTTATGCTCGGGAGCAGGTGGACCTCTCCACTCAGGGCTGGGTAATTGGTGTGATGTGTGCTGTGGCTCTCTTCGTGCTCATCCTGCTGGTCGTCTGCTTTATCAAAAGGAGCCGAGGGGGCAAATACCCAGGTACTGTAGCAATACTGTAGTCCACAAGACTTCTCAATTAAAGGACTAACATTCTTAGATGGAGAGACAGACCTAATACTCAGTGGCATGTCCAGGGGGTGCCCTGAAATCTGATTGGCCACCCCAGTGGCCCCCTCAGAAATTCAGATCTGATAGGTTGTCTCAGAATATATTGATAATTTTTACCAAGAAAAAGAACCGACAGCAAGATTCATCGATCTCACCGGAGAAAGCATCCGAGCAAAACAGTGCCCCTTTGTCTTAGTTTGTGTAGCCCATGTATCTGATGCTGTCTGGACAAAAAGAGTTCAACTGAATGCTTTCAACCGAAATGTGTCTTCCGCATTGAATCCAACCCCTCTGAATCAGAGAGGTGCATTGAATCCAACCCCTCTGAATCAGAGAGGTGCATTGAATCCAACCCCTCTGAATCAGAGAGGTGCATTGAATCCAACCCCTCTGAATCAGAGAGGTGCAGGGGGCTGCTTTAACTGACATCATCGGCACCCGGGGAGCAGTTTTTGGTTAACTGCCTTGCTCAAGGACAGAACGGCAGATTTTTCCACCTTGCCAGCTCAGGGAACCTTTCAGTTACCGGCCCAACAATCTTAACCACTAGGCTGGGCTACAGATACTACAACAGAGGGGTGCTGTTTGCCTCACTCAGATGCTTTCTCTAGTGAAATAGATTCAGCCTCTTACGAATTGACTGGAAAAGTATGAAACACAGACCGTCATGAATAAGAAATCATTATACGTTTCGTTTCTTTTTTATTGTACATTTTTTGAGGGAGGCTGGCCTAGTTTTTTAAGTGATTTGTTTGACAATCAGATGACAACATCATGACTAGTTGTGTTCATGACTCATTAAAAGGTAATCCATTTTTACATGTCTTTACTATAAAGAAGGGGTCCCCAATTACATTAAGCCGTGGGTCAATTTGTTTCCTTGAGCGCATGGTTGTGGGGCCGAAACATACAGTGGATTTGAAAAGTATTCAGACCCGTTGTTAGGTTACAGCCTTATTCTAAAATGTATTAAATAGTTGTTTTCTTCTCATCAATCTACACACAATACCCCGTAATGACAAAGCAAAAACATTTTTTTATACATTTTTGCAAATGTATATAAAAAAAATAAATAATAATAATATCACATTTACATAAGTATTCAGACCCTTTACTCAGTATTTTGTTGAAGCACCGTTGGCAGCAATTACAGCCTTGAGTCTTCTTGGGTATGACACTACAAGCTGGGCACACCTGTATTTGGAGAGTTTCTCCCATTGTTCTCTGCAGATCCTCTTAAGCTCTGTCAGGTTGGATGGGGTACTTCGCTGCACAGCTATTTTCAGGTCTCTCCAGAGATGTTTGATCGGGTTCAAGTCGGGGCTCTGGCTGGGCCATTCAAGGACATTAAGAGACTTGTCCCGAAGCCCTTCCTGCATTGTCTTGGCTGTGTGCTTAGGGTTGTTGTCCTGTTGGAAGGTGAACCTTCGCCACAGTCTGAGGTCCTGAGCGCTCTGGAGCAGGTTTTCATCAAGGATCTCTCTGTACTTTGCTCTGTTCATCTTTCCCTCGATCCTGACTGGTCACTCTGACAGAGCTCCAGAGTCTCCCAGTCTCTGCCGCTTGAAAAACATCCCCACAACATGATGCTGCCACCACCATGCTTCACCATAAGGATGGTGCCAGGTTGCCTCCATGACGCTTGGCATTCAAATCAAATCCAATCAAAGTTTATTTGTCACGTGCGCCGAATACAACAGGTGTAGTAGACCTTACAGTGAAATGCTTACTTACAAGCTCTAACCAATACTGCAAAAAAGGTGCTAGGTGAACAATAGGTAAGTAATGAAATAAAACAACAGTAAAAAGACAGGCTATATACAGTAGCGACGCTATAAAAGCAGCGAGGCTACATGTAGACACCGGTTAGTCAGGTTGATTGATGTAGTATATACATGTAGATATGGTGACTATGCATATATGATGAACAGAGAGTAGCAGTGGCGTAAAAGAGGGGTTGGCGGGTGGTGGGTGGCAGGACACAATGCAGATTGCCCGGTTAGCCAATGTGTGGGAGCACTGGTTGGTCGGCCCAATAGAGGTAGTATGTACATGAATGGTTCGTCGCAGGGCATAGCAGGATTTCTTGTAAGCTTCCGGGTTAGTGTCCCGCACCTTGAAAGTGGCAGCTCTACCCTTTAGCTCAGTGTGTGTGTTGCCTGTAATCCATGGCTTCTGGTTGGGATATGTACGTACAGTCACTGTGGGGACGACGTCCTCGATGCACTTATTGATAAAGCCAGTGACGGATGTGGTGTATTCCTCAATGTCATCTGAAGAATCCCGGAACATGTTCCAGTCTGTGATAGCAAAACAGTCCTGTAGTTTAGCATCTGCTTCATCTGACCACTTTTTTATAGACTGAGTCACTGGTGCTTCCTGCTTTAATTTTTACTTGTAAGCAGGAATCAGGAGGATAGAGTTGTGGTCAGATTGACCAAATGGAGGGCGAAGGAGAGCTTTGTACGCGTCTCTGTATGTGGAGTACAGGTGATCTAGAATTTTTCCCCCTCTGGTTGCACATTTAACATGTTGATAGAAATTTGGTAGAACTGATTTAAGTTTCCCTGCATTAAAGTCTCCGGACACTAGGAGCGCCACCTCTGGGTGAGTGGTTTCCTGTTTGCTTATTTCCTTATACAGCTGACTGAGTGCGGTCTTAGTGCCAGCATCTGTCTGTGGTGGTAAATAAACAGCCACGAAAAGTATAGCTGAAAACTCTCTAGGCAAGTAGTGTGGCCTGCAATTTATCACAATATACTCTACTTCAGGTGAGCAAATTCTAGAGACTTCCTTAGATTTCGTGCACCAGCTGTTGTTTACAAATATGCACAGACCCCCCCCTCGTCTTACCGGAGTGTGCTGTTCTATCTTGTCGGTGCAGCGTATATCCCGCTATCTGAATATCCATGTCGTCATTCAGCCACGATTCCGTGAAACATAGGATATTACAGTTTTTCATGACCAGTTGGTAGGATATTCGTGATCGTACCTCGTCTAATTTATTGTCCAATGATTGCACGTTGGCGAGTAGTATTGACGGTAACGGCAGCTTTCCCAGTCGCCTTCTCCGGGTCCTGACCAGGCATCCGGCTCTTTGTACTCTGTACCTGCGTCGCTTCTTCTTGCAAATAACGGGGATGTCGGCCCTGTGGGGTGTTTGGAGAATGTCTTGTGCATGTTCCTTGTCGTAGAAAAAATCTTCATCTAATCCGAGGTGAGTGATCGCTGTCCTGATATCCAGAAGCTCTTTTTTTGCCGGTAAAATATGGTTGCAGAAACATTATGTAAAAAATAAAACATTATGAAACATTATGTACAAAACAAATAACGCGAAAAAAAACACATAATAGCACAATTGCTTGGGCGCCTGTAAAACTGCTTCCATTTCTTCCGGCACCATTTTAAGCCAAAGGCCAAAGAGTTCAATCTTGTTTATCATGGTCTGAGAGTCCTTTAGGTGCATTTTGGCAAACTCCAAGCGAGCTGTCATGTGCCTTTTACTGAAGAGTGGCTTCCGTCTGGCCAGTCTACCATAAAGGCCTGATTGGTGGAGTGCTGCAGAGATGGTTGTCCTTCTGGAAGTTTCTCCCATCTCAACAGGGAGACTCTGGAGCTCTGTCAGAGTGACCATCAGGTTCTTGGTCAACTCCCTGAACAAGGCTCTTCTCCCTGATCAAGGGAAATGCGCCAAACCTAAGCTGAAGCATTTCACGCATTCAACCATCCTAATTATATTGATTCAATTCACCTTGCATTGATTAAGGTTCAAAATGTTATGGCCGCCTTAACTGGGTCTGTGCCCCACCATGGCCAACCCATTCAAAATGTTCTGGACACGTCATTCCTAATACTATAGTTAAATCACTAGCATAAAGCTTCTGATCCCACAATTGCACTAAACAATCTAATGGATAGGATACATTTACCCCAAGTATGCATTGCTTATATTATATTTGGTCAAAGTAACAAGACAGAGATTTATATTTTCAGTACGGGACAAGAAAGAAGTGACATTGGAGCCAGTGGATGACAAAGATCAGGAGGGATCATTTGACTATCGGTAAGCAATATAACAGAACTGTCTGAAAATCAACTGAGAAAACCTTGACTTGAGATAGGTATCAGTGGTACCAATGCAAGGTTTGTGTCGGTCAAAGTAAACCACATATACCATGTATAATAATTTTGTGAAGTATTCCTCATCATGTCAGTTTCCTTTTAAGACAGATATGGTATCTAAATAATTCCACATGAACAGTGATCTACAGTCATATAAACATGTATTCATACTGTAATATGTCATGGTAATAATATTCAACATTGAAAAAAAAGTTTTTTTAATTCCCTAACAATATTGTACCATTTGGTGTTGTCATTATTTCAGAATATTGTATTTTTCCTAGTAACTCCCCAATACTCCCCAATTGATCTCTCTATTCTGACTACTAATGTTTTCACATTTTCATCCTTGTTCTTTTCGCCTTTGGACTACTGAAGGTCTCTGGAAAGGTATGATAAGACTAACACTGACAAGTTTACACCATGTACACCATTTTTACTATATTATTTTGTATTATTTTACTTATATATTGACTTTATTTTTATAACCAATAATCAGAAATCTGAACAACAAAAAAACAACATAAAAAAGGTCTGTGTCTGCAATTCAACGTGTTGTCATTGTTGAAACAAATGAATGGTTTAAGTGATTTGATTGAATGATCAACCATTTTAGGACATTTTATAGCAATGTTCTTCAACACTCGCTCTCAACACAATTCCTAAACAATCTATTTTAATGTTTCAGGATAAGTCGTGTCACCACCATTCCCTACTCTGCCCGACGGTAAATATTATAACCAGTTAGTCTAGAACTGTATGCAGAAAGCTGTTAAGCCATAACCACAGCTCCTGAAGCATATCCTCTGATATTGTCCTTTTTCTTCCAGGGAGGAAGAGACTAAAGTTGGCAGGGGCCAGACGACAGTAGACACCATGATGAAACGGACAGATAGTGACGACAGTCTGGTGGACTATGGTGATGGACAGGAGATTGAGTTCAACGAGGACGGCTCCTTCATTGGCCAGTACACTGGACACAAGGAGAGGGATGACAGAGACACAGAGTTCAGTGAGAGCAGGAGCCAGGAAGCCCACTCCCCGATGGCCCACTCCCCCATGAGCCCCATCTATTCATTTGCATAAGGAAACAAGACGTACAATGGGTGTTACACTCAGACTGGGTCCGGAATGAACATTGCCCACTAGCGCCTCTATAAACAGTTGTATACGTGAATCAGACTGGGTCTGGAATGCCCACTGCCCACTAACTGGGGGACACAGGTGTTCCCAAGCAAATCCACCATCTTCTTCAATCCAGGCACACAAGATGATGTGGTTGGAGCCTGGTAGTGTTCCTCTATTCTCATGCTCTGCATTGACACTGGGTTGGTGCTGTAAATGCAATACAGCAGCAATTTAACAAAAATATGAAGGTTATAGTTACAGTCTGGTTACAGTTACATTTATGAAGTTGTAAAAAGTACATGCTTATCAGGTGTATTTTGTAGGTGTGGAAGTGCATGCGTACATGTTGATGTGCGTGTGTAATATTCCTACTAATGGAGAGATATTGACTGCACATTAGGCAGAGGGATACATTGATAAGTTTATCATGTTGATAAAAGCAGTGACACCTGGTAGAGAAACTATTTATATGATAAATATTATTTATATGATGATTTATATGACAGTGGGAGAAAAATCTTAATTAACGATTCACTGCTAAGTCACTGGTTTAGGCCTGGCAGGATTGCTAAGTATCCTTTTAACTGTATCTCTACCTGATGGCAGTAAATATAGTACCACCTTTAGGGCTCTGTGCCCTTGACTTGTTTGTCTGTTTGTCTAAACATTGATCTGTGAATCTTGGCTGATGTTGTTGTTGGTATGATGACACATTGTCATTGTGTACACACATTTCAGGACTGTGGGCTGCTTCAACATCTTTCAAAGCTAGACAGATGTCATCTGTAGCCTTGAAAATGTCTGGACAGCAAATTGTCTACTTTTGGGTGTGAGCAGGAAGTGTAAACACAGACATATCCGTAATATCCCTAATCAATGTCTCTAGGACCATACTGTACCTTGTTTTCCCCTATGCACTTTTATTTTTAGGAATTTGTGTAATTGTAATGTGGTGAGCTACAGTATTTAGAAGTTGTAAATGCTATGATATTATTTAATCATTTATTTACTTTCTGCTTATTAGTAATGTTCCTTGTGATTTTGACAATATTAACTGATAGAGATTTACCTTGTACTCATGGTACTCTAATTAATACACAAATAGATTAAAACACTGTTCTAATGACATGAAATGCTCAAGGCCAGCTGCATTTTTCCATCATGAGTAATAGTGTTGAAAGTACAATATGGAGGAGCAGTAGTACAGTATCATCATGTTCTCAAATGATATGGTGCACACGGCATACTGTATATTAACCTTCCAGTCAGGGACTATGAATCTGCAACATCGTCAGTAACATTAGTGGGGGAAAGCTGCCAGGTGATTCAGAGCTGTAACAGACGCCGTATTTCAGCCATAATTTAGTTTTTTTAACTGGCACTTGTACAATGCCTTCAGAAAGTATTCACACCCCTTGACTTTTCCACATTTTGTTGTTACAGCCTGAATGTTAAATGGATTAAACTGAGATGTTGTGTCACTGGCCTACACACAACACCCCATAATGTCAGTGGAAATGTTTCTTCAAAAAAATAATTAAAAATGAACATTTGAAATGTCTTGAGTCAATAAGTATTGAACCTCATTGTTATTTTAAGCCTAAATAAGTTCAGGAGTACAATTTTGCTTAACAAGTCACATAATGAGTTGCATGGACTCTGTGTGCAATAATAGTGTTGAACGGGATTTTTTAATGACTACTAAATCTCTGTACGCCACACATACAATTGTCTGTAAGGTCCCTCAGTCGAGCATTTCAGTGAATTTCAAACACAGATTGAACCACAAAGACCAGGGAGGTTTTCCAATGCCTTGCAAAGAAGGGCAACTATTGGTAGATGGGTAAAACATGTAAAAGCAGACATTGCATATCCATTTGAGCATGGTGAAGTTATACATTACACTTCGGATGGTGTATCAATACACCCAGTCACTACAAAGATACAGGCGTCCTTCCTAACTCAGTTGCTGGAGACGAAGGAAACCGCTCAGGGATTTCACCATGAGGTCAATTGTGACTTTAAAACAGTTACAGAGTTCAATGGCCGTGATAGAAGAAAACTGAGGGTGGATCAACATTGTCATTTCTACACAATACTAACCTAAATGTCAGAGTGAAAAGAAGGAATTATATTCCAAAACATACATGCTGTTTGCAATAATGCACGAAAGTAAACTGGAAAAAATGAGGCAAAGAAATGAACTTTACGTCTTGAATACAAAGTGTTATGTTTAGGGCAAATCCAACACAACACATCACTAAGTACCACTATTCATATTTTCAACATAGTGGTGGCTGCATCATGTTATAGGTATGCTTGTCATCGGCAAGGAGTAGGGAGTTTTTTAGGATACAAATAAATGGAATAGACCTAAGCACAGACAAAATCCAAGAGAAAAACCTGGTTCAGTCTGCTTTCCAACAGACACTGGGAGACAAATTCAATTTTTCTGCAGGATAATATTCTAAATCACAAGGCCAAATATACACTGGAGTTGCTGAAAAAGACGACATTGAATGTTAGGCCTAGTTACAGATTTGACTTAAATCGGCTTAAATCTATTGCAAAACTTGAAAATGGCTGTCTAGCAATGATAAACAACCAACTGGACAGAACTTGAAGAATTTGTCAAGAATAATATGCACATATTGTACAATCCAGCTATGCAAAGCTCTTAGAGACTTACCCAAAAAGGCTTACAGCTGTAATCGCTCCCAAAGGTGATTCTAACATGTATTGACTCAGGGGTTTGAATACTTTCTAATCAAGAGATATTAGTATTTTATTTCATTGTTTTACAAATGTTACAATTTTTCTTAGACTTTGACATTACAGTTTTTTGTGATGATAATACACTGCTCAAAAAAATAAAGGGAACACTTAAACAACACAATTTAACTCCAAGTCAATCACACTTCTGTGAAATCAAACTGTCCACTTAGGAAGCAACACTGATTGACAATACATTTCACATGCTGTTGTGCAAATGGAATAGACAAAAGGTGGAAATTATAGGCAATTAGCAAGATTATTAGCAAGCACCCTCAATAAAGGAGTGGTTCTGCAGTTCTGTGGTTCTGCAGGTGGTGACCACAGACCACTTCTCAGTTCCTATGCTTCCTGGCTGATGTTTTGGTCACTTTTGAATGCTGGCGGTGCTTTCACTCTAGTGGTAGCATGAGACGGAGTCTACAACCCACACAAGTGGCTCAGGTAGTGCAGCTCATCCAGGATGGCACATCAATGCGAGCTGTGGCAAGAAGGTTTGCTGTGTCTGTCAGCGTAGTGTCCAGAGCATGGAGGCGCTACCAGGAGACAGGCCAGTACATCAGGAGACGTGGAGGAGGCCGTAGGAGGGCAACAACCCAGCAGCAGGACCGCTACCTCCGCCTTTGCGCAAGGAGGAGCAGGTGGAGCACTGCCAGAGCCCTGCAAAATGACCTCCAGCAGGCCACAAATGTGCATGTGTCTGCTCAAACGGTCAGAAGCAGACTCCATGAGGGTGGTATGAGGGCCCGACGTCCACAGGTGGGGGTTGTGCTTACAGCCCAACACCGTGCAGGACGTTTGGCATTTGCCAGAGAACACCAAGATTGGCAAATTCGCCACTGGCGCCCTGTGCTCTTCACAGATGAAAGCAGATTCACACTGAGCACATGTGACAGACGTGACAGAGTCTGGAGACGCCGTGGAGAACGTTCTGCTGCCTGCAACATCCTCCAGCATGACCGGTTTGGCAGTGGGTCAGTCATGGTGTGGGGTGGCATTTCTTTGGGGGGGGGGGGGGCCCTCCATGTGCTCGCCAGAGGTAGCCTGACTGCCATTAGGTACCGAGATGAGATCCTCAGACCCCTTGTGAGACCATATGCTGGTGCGGTTGGCCCTGGGTTCCTCCTAATGCAAGACAATGCTAGACCTCATGTGGCTGGAGTGTGTCAGCAGTTCCTGCAAGAGGAAGGCATTGATGCTATGGACTGGCCCGCCCGTTCCCCAGACCTGAATCCAATTGAGCACATCTGGGACATCATGTCTCGCTCCATCCACCAACGCCACGTTGCACCACAGACTGTCCAGGAGTTGGCGGATGCTTTAGTCCAGGTCTGGGAGGAGATCCCTCAGGAGACCATCCGCCACCTCATCAGGAGCATGCCCAGGCGTTATAGGGAGGTCATACAGGCACGTGGAGGCCACACACACTACTGAGCCTCATTTTGACTTGTTTTAAGGACATTACATCAAAGTTGGATCAGCCTGTAGTGTGGTTTTCCACTTTAATTTTGAGTGTGACTCCAAATCCAGACCTCCATGGGTTGATAAATTTGATTTACATTGATCATTTTTGTGTGATTTTGTTGTCAGCACATTCAACTATGTAAAGAAAAAAGTATTTAATAAGAATATTTCATTCATTCAGATCTAGGATGTGTTATTTTAGTGTTCCCTTTATTTTTTTGAGCAGTGTAGCTTACTTACTTGTGTTTTTATTGTTTTTATTTCTCGTGTTTTTGTTCTACTTTGAGACAAGGATATCCCTGCCGGCCAAACCCTCCCTAACCCGGACGACACTGGGCCAATTGTGCGTCACCCCATGAGCCTCCCGGTCGCGGCCGGCTGCGGCAGAGCCTGTGCTTGAACCCAGAATCTCTGGCGGCACAGCCTTAGACCACTGCGCCACCCGGGAGGCCATCATCTGCTCATTTATTCTGCTAAATTGTAATTACTTCGCTACTATGGCCTATTTATTGCCTTACCTCCTCACGCCATTTGCACACACTGTATATATACTTTTTTATATTGTGTTGACTGTACGCTTGTTTATTCCATGTGAAATTCTGTGTTTGTTTGTGTTGCACTGCTTTGCTTTATCTTGGCCAGGTCGCAGTTGTAAATGAGAACTTGTTCTCAACTAGCTAACCTGGTTAAAGGTGAAATAAAAAATATCACATTCATTTGTATACAGGCTAACCTCTGTATAGCCTACATGAAGTTGGTTCCTTTTTCAGTCATGTCTTTGGTCACATTCGTGTGGGTCAAACAAAAACACCATAATTACTTGACAAAAGTAATCCGCTCGAACGCGCCCATTGTATCATTCCATGCTTGACAATAACACATTTTGTGTACGACAAATTTGCCAACCCTTCCTCCCACGACCACTCCACCACCACTGTGCCTACATTAGTTTAGATTCTAATGTCAAAATATGTACACCAATATTTGGCTCAAAGTGAGCCAAAAATAAAGTACTTGTACAATGTTTGTATGTAATATTTGTTGATGCTGCTGATCGTGATTTGCCTTTCATTTGAAATGTTTGAAACCCTTGTTTGTTTGTTACGCCATTAATTCCAACTGTAAAGTAGGCTACTACTTAGTAGTAAGTATATAGTCTACAATAGGTGAATAAGAAAACAATATTGCGAGGCTACTTAATGTGGCATAGATTTAGACCTGTCTGAACACGGTTCGCTAACCGGGATTCCTTGGGACATCCCTACCCTGAACCCTACCCCAGGGTTTCCCAAACTCAGAACTCGGGACCCCAAGGGGTGGAGGTTTTATTTTTTTCCCTAGTACTACACAGCTGATTAAAATAATCAACTAATCATCAAGCTTTGATCAGCCGTGTAGTGTTAGAGCAAAAACCAAAACGTGCACCCCTTGGGGCCCCGAGGACAGTTTCAGAAACGCTGCAACCCTTACCCTAACCATCTTGAATGTCAACTTCAGTTGGGTAGAGATGTCCCAAGGATCCCGGGATAGCAAGGACTGTCTGACTACATTGTTTGGACACACCAACTGGAAACAAAGATTGCCGTCACCACAGTGCATCTTGTTTATTATCCATTATGTTCACTACACCCCCACATCAACGATATCTTTAGCGTCATTGGCACAGTACCTCTGACACTAGGCAGCAGTATTTCAAGAAAAATAGATACTTTCACAGTTATCATCTGAAACAGAGGATTAAGTATCGCACCTCAATTAACCTGTGTTTTATATTCACAATTAAAATTTAAAAAATGCTCTCATACCTCAGAAATCAGCAAGTAAAATAGCATGCAAAATTATCTCCTTTTAAAAGCTTGCGATTTCAATCTTCATACCATTAATGTGCATTGAAAATAATTGTTTTACATAATATCTTTATAATTGAATATTCATTTACAGATGCCATTCCACAGGGAGGAAATTTTGCCAGCAAATATCAGATAATATCTCTCACACATGCATGCTGCATACACTTCATCAATCACCTACTTCAAGCTTCATGTTGCCAATGACCAGTAACAAAATAATAGTAACATATCAAATTGATTTTGTACCAATTAAAAACAGCTTTTCTATGGCCATACCAACATCTAACTCCATATCTCTACTGCAATACTGTCACCAGGGGGGGTTATTTTCTTTATAAAATGTAACACAGATCAAAATCTCTGTTGTATTATTTCTGTTCCTCGTAAGACTTTGCCCCCTTTTGATGTCTTCGTAACATTGAATTGCTGTACTCATTAAAAATACAATCCGATTGTCTCATTCAAACTATAGCATTGATGCTAATGTGCACATGGTTTGTTGCTTATCATATAGTATCACCACGAGACAACTGTGCTTCTTCCAAAATATAGGAGGGACCAAACCTGACAGGGTAAACAGAATGTAACACAGTGTAATCTGGATTATGAATGTAAGAGGCTGCGTTTACACAGGCAGCCCAATTCTGAGATTCTAATTGGTCTTTTGACTAATCACAAACTTTTCACATCAGATATTTTTCAGATCTGATTGTCAAAAGACCAATTAGTTAAACAAATATTAGAATTGGGCTGCCTGTGTACACACAGCCAGAGTGGCATACACTTGCAGCAATGGATAAGTGAACCACCAAAGCACAACCACTGCCCCCAGTACCCATAATGCCCTACAACTTTAGAGCTCATGACCAGCACTGTGGGGAGAAGGGAGGTCCTTGATGTCACAGTTCTGGATTAGATTGAAGTAAAAGACCACCAGTTCCTCATAGTTCTTCTTAGAAATCCTCTCATTAATACCATGGAACCTGAAAATGTAGAGGGAAAAGATAGAAAGATCGTCTCAACTTAATGTCGCTTGGCCACTTTCTCATTTGTCGAATGCAGTATAGTGCATTGTTTAACCCTCCTTGTCGGCACTGTGTGTATAGGGCTGACTTACATTTTATGGTTCAACCGTGTCATATGGCTAGATCATAAGACTGTGGAGTATTAGTCTCATGATTAACAAAATAACAGGGCCTTGTGTTCAAACAATCTTATGACTACATCGTTATGACTACATTCAAAACCTTGCTTCCGGACAAACTAAACACCTTCTTCGCCCGCTTTAAGGACAACAGTGTCACCGACGCGGCACACTACCAAGGACTGTGGGCTCTCCTTCTCCGTGGCAGACGTGAATAAGACATTTAAGCATGTTAACCCTCGCAAGGCTGCAGAGCAAGACGGCATCCCTAGCCGCATCCTCAGAAGATGCGCAGACCAGCTGGCTGGAGTGTTTACGGACATATTCAATCTCTCCCTATCCCAGTCTGCTGTCCCCACTTGCTTCAAGATGTCCACCATTGTTCCTGTACCCAAGAAAGTAAAAGGTAACTGAACTAAATGACTATTGCGCATCATGAAGTGCTTTGAGAGGCTAGTTAAGGATCATATCATCTCTACCTTACCTGACACCCTAGACTCACTTCAATTTGCTTAACGCCCCAATAGATCCACAGGCGATGCAATCGCCATCGCACTGCCCTATCCCATCTGGACAAGAGCAATAGCTATGTAAGAATGCTGTTCATTGACTATAGCTCAGCATTCAGCAACATAGTACCCTCCAGGCTCATCATAAAGCTCAAGGCCCTGGGTCTGAAACCCGCCCTGTGCAACTGGGTTCTGAACTTCCTGACGGGCCACCCCCCAGGTGGCGAAGGTAGGAAACAACACCTCTACTATGCTGATCCTCAACACAGGGGCCCCAACAAGGGTGCTTGCTCAGCCCCCTCCTGTACTCCCTGTTCACCCATGACTGCGTGGCCACGCACGTCTCCAACTCAATCATCAAGTTTGCAGACGAAACAACAGTAGTAGGCCTGATTACCAACAATGCCGAGACAGCCTACAGGGAGGGGAGGGCCCTGGGAGAGTGGCGCCAGGAAAATAACCTCTCACTCAACAAAACAAAAGGAGCTGATTGTGGACTTCAGGAAACAGCAGAGGGAGCACGCCCCTATCCACAGACGGGACCGCAGTGGGGAAGGTGGAAAGCTTCAAGTTCCTCGGTGTACACATCACTGACAAACTGAAATGGTCCACCCAAACAGACAGTGCGGTGAAGAAAGCGCAACAGGAGGCTGAAGAAATTTGGCTTGACCCCTAAAACCTTTACAGATGCACAATTGAGAGCATCCCGTCAGGCTATATCACCGCCTGGTACGGCAACTGCACCACCCACAACTGCAGGGCTCTCCAGAGGGTGGTGCGGTCTGCCCAACACATCACAGAGGGCAAACTACCTGCAATCCAGGACACCTACAGCACCCGATGTCACAGGAAAGCCAAAAAGATCATCAAGGACATCAACCACCCGAGCCACGGCCGGTTCACCTCGCTATCATCCAGAAGGCGAGGTCAGTACAGGTGCATCAAAGCTGGGACCGAGAGACAAAAAAAACCAGACTTAAATAGCCATTAGTCGGCTTTGACCCGGTTACGCAAACCCGGCACCTTAAAGGCTGCTGCCCTATATGCATAGACTTGGAATCACTGGCCACTTGAATAAATGGAACACTAGTCACTTTAATAATGTTTAAATACTGCTTTACTCATCTCATATGTATACACTGTATTCTATTCTACTGTATTTTAGTCAATGCCATTCCGACATTGCTCGATCTAATATTTATATATTTCTTAATTACATTATTTTACTTGTAGATGTATGTGTATTGTTGTGAATCGTTGTTAGATACTACTGCACTGTTAGATACGACTGCACTGTTGGAGCTAAATACATTTTGATTTGAACACAAGCATTTCGCTACACCCACAACAACATCTGCTAAATATGTGCATGTGACCAATAAAATGTGATTTGATTGGAGCTGGAGAGAGCTCTTCTATACAGAATATTTCCTTGTGGGTGTTATGGCTCACAGTACTTCTGTTACAGTGTGTGTCCTACCTCTGGGCGTCCCCTGGTCTGAACCATGTAGGAGCAAAGCGATAGATGTCCTTGGCCAGGTCAGTGTAGTGACGGCTGTCTGTGTTTCCGATGCAGATACCTGCACATTGGAATATGATAGTAGGTCTCGACATAAAAATGATAAAACATTGCCTGAACAACCCATTTCATAAGCAGAAAACATTTTCAACACCATGGTGGGCAAACCAAACTAATACCATTCCCTCTCCACGTACTCCCATTTCTTACCAGGGGCAACAGTAACTTGTGGGAACTGGTCCAGCACAGTCTTCTTGATGATCTGGAACCCAAAGGATGTTTCATCGTAGGAGCTGACAGGCAGCGGGTCAAAGCCATCCACTAGCTCCATCTTCACCCTCTCATCTCCCACTGTGGACTGGATCAACTCCAAAACCTGACGGGAGGACAAATACACTATCATTGTGAAAACTGAACAGTTTCCTTCAACTGTACTTCAAAGTTGCGAGCATGACTAAATTAAATAAATGTTCTACTTTTGTGAGAGGGACATATGATTCTAGCTAATATAACAGATAAGTAACATGAGTTTTTAATATAGCATGTGGTTGAACCATATAGATAGCAGTAGATTTGCAATGTCACAGCACCATTCATTAGACCAGGGATCACCAAATAGATTCAGCCGCGGGACAATTTTCCTTGAGCAGATGGTCAGGAACATAATTACAAATAATTTGTAGACTGCAAATTGCCCGCAAACAGATATAATATTTGACTAAAACAATAATTTAAAATATTTTGGGCTCAGAAAACTTGGGGTGCCAAATAAAAATCACCCATTGGCCAATTTGGTCTGTGGGCCACCAGTTGAGGAACCTGGCTTTAGACAGAGCTTGCAGTAAATACTAATCCCCACCTCTTGTAGTGACTGTGCGGAATGTATCCGCAGATTCACATAGGCCTCAGCTTGGGAAGGAAGAATGTTAACCTGTGAAAAAATAAAACATATGTATGTAATTAAAGGACTCCCCCAGAGGAAGTTGAAGCCACTATTTCAACGTAATTTCCTGTCCTAGAGATGTAATACACATTTAGGTTCCACAACTAAAGTATGACAAAGGCTACTTATACATATTCACGAATTGGGTGTGGGAATTTCCACTTGGAGTTGATAAACATCAACCAATAGGGCACCGACAGCAGCATAGTTAGCATGCTAACCTTATCTAGCTAGCTAATGTTCTCCGTTGTTCCTGTTTATTTTTTTCTCTACACCGAATTCAAAATATTAGCTAGCTGGGTCTATGGCTGGTTCTGGAACTGGATCTGTCATAAGCACTGATTTAGGGAAAACTTTGCCGCAGATGGAAACCACTGGACGCGAATCCACCATAGAAATAGAAGATAATAAGATGAAGCTCCGGAAATACAGATAACTATTGAAAGATAGCTGATATGCATTATTCTATATTTGGAATGGAAACGATGCAACCTTTGGTAGGCTGCTGACAGGCTTTGGCACAGAAAAGCCAAGTCAGCCAGTGTTCAGGGTTCTCACAGGGGAAGTGAAATGATAGGCTACAATGACTTTGCTCATGATCATGCACGCCGAAAATGACTTGTAACTATAAGTTCCTTTGCATGTGCCTTCTCATTATCTGGATAGACACTTGTGGTTTCTGGCCATTGTCTTTCAGCTCCGAAAAGTGGATTTTTACTAGTGCGGGCATTTAACAGACAACTTTATGCACAATATATAATTTATCATGACTAGATATTGTACCTTAACTCCTGAGTTGAACATAGTGATTGCAGTTGTCGTTCTCACAAAAGCATTTGTATCAGGTCTTCTTTCCATTACTCTGCAAATAAAAGCTGTTAAATTAGGTTTAATAACTAAATCAACACCATAAATTCCCACAACATAAGGTATCTTTATTTTATAAGAGTCCCCTCTTACCTTTGTAATTCAAATAATCAAAGATGGAACAAGCCAGTGAAATTCAGAGTGGAAAATTACCTTCCAAGGAGTGGGGAGAACAGCCACATATTCGACATGACAAATTTGAGTGGGAGCCTAAACTGTGAGAAAGAAAGTGATAAAAAAAGTTTTTTACTGACAAATAGATGTTGTAATTTTATGGAACTTTCCCTTTAACACTCTATAGCACTCATAGGATGTCTGAGGCTAGAAACACAGCATTACCTTGTGAGCCAGGTGTTCAAAGGTCCCACGTTCAGGGCCTTCACCAAACAACCTGGGCATTGGGTTCTCCTCCAATCTGACGAGAATTTTGAGAATTTGGGTTTAGGTTCACAAAGGTTCCTCCCTTTAATGAGTTTCCTAATATTATTAACTGAAAAGGTCCTAAGAGGGAACTTGGACCTTGTAAAATGTTGTCTCATGCTCTATATACTGAGTACATCAAACATTAGGAACACCTTCCTAATATTAAGTTGCAACCCCCCCCTTTGCCTTCAGAAGAGCCTCAATTCATTGTCTCTACAATGTGTTGAAAGCGTTCCATAGGGATGCTGGACCATGTTGACTCCAATGCTTCCCACAGTTGTGTGAAGTTGGCTGGATGTCCTTTGGGTGGTGGACCATTCTTGATACAGTCGGGAAATTGTTGAGCGTGAAAAACCCAACAGTTCTTGACACAAACTGGTGCACCTGGCACCTACTACCATAACACGTTCAAAAGGGACTTAAATATTTCTTTAACCTGACATCAATAAGGGATAAAAGCTATAACCTGGATTTGCCAGGTCCGTCTGTGTCATGGAAAGAGCAGTTCTTAAATGTTTTGTATACTCAGTGTATGTTCATGGCTGACCATGCAAGGGAAATTGAATTCCCTTTGATTGCACAGTACCTGTAGTTGTTAAGCAATGGCTACACACAGTAGATCCATCTAGCCTTTGATTAGTAATGAAAAAAAAGTATATATATATATATATATATATATATATATAAATAAATAAATACACATTCGATACAGTTACAGTGGGGCAAAAAAGTATTTAGTCAGCCACCAATTGTGCAAGTTCTCCCACTTAAAAAGATGAGAGGCCTGTAATTTTCATCATAGGTACACTTCAACTATGACAGACAAAATGAGAAAAAAGAATCCAGAAAATCACATTGTAGGAATTTTTATGAATTTATTTGCAAATTATGGTGGAAAATAAGTATTTGGTCAATAACAAAAGTTTCTCAATACTTTGTTATATACCCTTTGTTGGCAATGACAGAGGTCAAACGTTTTCTGTAAGTCTTCACAAGGTTTTCACACACTGTTGCTGGTATTTTGGCCCATTCCTCCATGCAGATCTCCTCTAGAGCAGTGATGTTTTGGGGCTGTTGCTGGGTAACACGGACTTTCAACTCCCTCCAAAGATTTTCTATGGGGTTGAGATCTGGAGACTGGCTAGGCCACTCCAGGACCTTGAAATGCTTCTTGCGAAGCCACTCCTTCGTTGCCCGGGCGGTGTGTTTGGGATCATTGTCATGCTGAAAGACCCAGCCACGTTTCATCTTCAATGCCCTTGCTGATGGAAGGAGGTTTTCACTCAAAATCTCACGATACATGGCCCCATTCATTCTGTCCTTTACACGGATCAGTCGTCCTGGTCACTTTGCAGAAAAACACCACCAAAGCATGATGTTTCCACCCCCGTGCTTCACAGTAGGTATGGTGTTCTTTGGATGCAACTCAGCATTCTTTGTCCTCCAAACACGACGAGGTGAGTTTTTACCAAAAAGTTCTATTTTGGTTTCATCTGACCATATGACATTCTCCCAATCTTCTTCTGGATCATCCAAATGCTCTCTAGCAAACTTCAGACGGGCCTGGACATGTACTGGCTTAAGCAGGGGGACACGTCTGGCACTGCAGAATTTGAGTCCCTGGCGGCGTAGTGTGTTACTACAGGTAGGCTTTGTTACTTGGTCCCAGCTCTCTGCAGGTCATTCACTAGGTCCCCCCGTGTGGTTCTGGGATTTTTGCTCACCGTTCTTGTGATCATTTTGACCCCACGGGGTGAGATCTTGCGTGGAGCCCCAGATCGAGGGAGATTATCAGTGGTCTTGTATGTCTTCCATTACCTAATAATTGCTCCCACAGTTGATTTCTTCAAACCAAGCTGCTTACCTATTGCAGAGTCAGTCTTCCCAGCCTGGTGCAGGTCTACAATTGTGTTTCTGGTGTCCTTTGACAGCTCTTTGGTCTTGGCCATAGTGGAGTTTGGAGTATGACTGTTTGAGGTTGTGGACAGGTGTCTTTTATACTGATAACAAGTTCAAACAGGTGCCATTAATACAGGTAACGAGTGGAGGACAGAGGAGCCTCTTAAAGAAGAAGTTACAGGTCTGTGAGAGCCAGAAATCTTGCTTGTTTGTAGGTGACCAAATACTTATTTTCCACCATAATTTGCAAATAAATTCATTAAAAATCCTACAATGTGATTTTCTGGATTTTTTTTTCTCATTTTGTCTGTCATAGTTGAAGTGTACCTATGATGAAATGTACAGGCCTCTCTCATCTTTTTAAGTGGGAGAACTTGCACAATTGGTGGCTGACTAAATACTTTCTTGCCCCACTGTATATATCATCATATTATAAAATCGATACTTTGACTAAGTAACAATTTGTAAAAAATAAATAAATAAAAAATAAAAATCTAGGTAGCGCGAGTGTCCTGTAGTTTTCACCAAAACTGTGGTATTTTTCATTCTATAGCTTGTTCTCCATCTTCTTTTGAATAGCAAGCCAACCTCAGCACCTAAGTATTGTGATAATGTATCTGGAGGTCCCTGACAATTAATTCCCAGCCGTACCTGTGACGATTCACTAATCCCCTCTTACCTTTTGACTGCTCCTGCCAGGATGCCTATGCTGCTCTCACTGGGAGGCATGGAGGAGTGACCCGGGGCCTTGGAAACGCTCAGCTTCACCGTTGCTAGGCCCTTCTCACTGATCCCAATCCTGACATATACACACACAGGCAAATCAAAATCTAATATTATTTGTCACGTGCTGACCTAAGACAGGGACATTTTACTAGGATTAAATGTCAGGAATTGTGAAAAAAGGAGTTTAAATGTATTTGGCTAAGGTGTATGTAAACTTCCGACTTCAACTGTACAAGCGTTTGAAAAAGGAACACAAAGTAACAATAACGAGGCTATATACAGGGGGTACTGGTACCGAGTCAATGTGTAGTTGCACAAGTTAGTCAAGGCAATTTGTACATGTAGGTAGGGGTAAAGTGACTATGCATAGATAATAAACAGCAAGTAGCAGCAGTGTAAAAATAAAGGGAGGGGGGGGAAATCAATGCAAACAGTCTGGGTGGCCATTTGATTAATCGTTCAGTAGTCCTATGGCTTGGGGGTAGAAGCTGTTGAGGAGCCTTTTGGACCCAGACTTGGCGCTCCAATACCGCTTGCCGTGCAGTAGCAGAGAGAACAGTCTATGACTTGGGTGACTGGAGTCATTTTTGGGGCCTTCCTCTATAGGTCCTGGATGACAGGAAGCTTGGCCCCAGTGATGGAATGGGCCGTACGCACTACATTCCGTAGCGCCTTGCGGTCAGATGCCGAGTAGTTGTCATACCAGGCGGTGATGCAACTAGTCAGGATGCTCTCGATGGTGTAGCTGTAGAACCTTTTAAGAATCTGAGGACCTATGCCAAATCTTTTCAGAGTCCTGAAGGGGAAAAGTCATTGTTGTGCCCTCTTCATGAGTGTCTTGGTGTGTTTGGACCATGATAGCTTGTTGTTGATGTGGACACCAAGGAACTTGAAACTCACGACCCGCTCCACTACAGCCCTGTCGATGAGAATGGGGGAGTGTTCGGCCCTCCTTTTCCTATAGTCCACAATCAGCTCTTTTTTCTTGCTCAAGTTGAGGGAGAGGTTGTTGTCCTGGCACCACACTACCAGGTCTCTGACCTCCCTATAGGCTGTCTCATCATTGTCGGTAACCAGGCCTACCACTGTTGTGTCGTCAGCAAACTTAATGACGGTATTGGAGTCATGCTTGGCCACACAGTTGTGGGTGAACGGGGAGTACAGGAGTGGACTAAGCATGCACCCATGAGGGGCCCCCGTGTTGAGGATCAGCGTGGCAGATGTGCTGTTGCCTGCCCTTACCACCTGGGGGCGGCCCATCAGGAAGTCCAGGATCCAGTTGCAGAGGGAGGTTTTTAATCCCAGGGTCCTTAGCTTAGTGATGAGCTTAGTGGGCACTATGGTGTTGAACGCTGAGCTGTAGTCAATGAACAGCATTCTCACATAGGTGTTCCTTTTGTCCAGGTGGGAAAGGGCAGTGTGGAGTGTGACAGATTGCGTCATCTGTGGATCTGTTCAGGCGGTATGCAAATTGGAGTGGGTCTAGGGTTTCCAGGATGATGGTGTTGATGTCAGCCATGACATGGGGCAGCAGGTAGCCTAGTGGTTAGAAAGTTGGGCCAGTAACCGAAAGGTTGCTGGATCGAATCCCTGAGCTGACAAGGTAAAAATCTGTTGTTCTGCACCTGAACAAGGCAGTTAACCCACTGTTGCCTGGTAGACCATCATTGTAAATAAGAATTTGTTCTTAACTGACTTGCCTAGTTAAATAAAAAGGTAAAAAATAAAAAATAATTTAAAAGGCCAGCATTTCAAAGCACTTCATGACTGCCCGACGTGAGTGCTACGGGGCGGTAGTCATTTAGGCAGGTAACCTTTGCTTTCGTGGGCACAGGGACTATGGTGGTCTGCTTGAAACATGTAGGTATTACAGACTTGATCAAGGAGAGGTTGAAAATGTCAGTGAAGACACTTGCCAGTCGGTCCGCACATGCCCGGAGTACACGTCCTGGTAATCCATCTGGCCCCGCGGCCTTGTGAATGTTGACCTGTTTAAAGGATTAGTGTCCGGATTAGTGTCCCGCTCCTTGAAAGCGGCAGCTCTAGATGTTGCCTGTAATCCATGGCTTCTGGTTGGAATATGTATGTATGGTCACTGTATGGACGATGTCGTCGATGCACTTAAGCCTGTGACTGAGGTGGTATACTCCTCAATGCCATTGGTTGAATCTCAGAACATATTCCAGTCTATCCTAGCAAAACAGTCCTGTAGTGTAGCAGTCGCATCATCTGACCACTTCCGTATTGAGTGAGGCATTGCTTGAATTTTTGCTTGTAAGCAGGAATCAGGAAGATAGAATTATGGTCAGATTTGCCAAATGGAGGGTGAGGGAGAGCTTTGTAACCATCTCTGTGTGTGGAGTAAAGGCGGTCTAGAATTTTTTCCCCCCTCTGGTTGCACATGTAACATGCTGGTAGAAATTAGGTGAAACAGATTTAAGTTTGCCTGCATTAAAGTTCCATGGCCACTAGGAGAGCCGTTTCTGGATGAGCATTTTGTTTGCTTACGGCCTTATACAGCTCGTTGAGTGCAGTCTTAGTGCCAGCATCGGTTTGTGGTAAATAGACGGCTACAAAAAATATAGATGAAAACTCTCTTGGTTAGATAGTGTGGTCTGCAGCTTATCATGAGGTACTCTACCTCAGGTGAGCAATACCTCAAGACTTCTTTAATATTAGACATCGCGCATGAGCTGTTTGACAAATAGACAAACACCACCACCCCTCGTCTTACCAGAGATAGCTGTTCTGGCCTGCAGATGCACGGAAAATCCAGCCAACTGTATATTATCCGTGTCGTCGTTCAGCCACGACTCGGTGAAACATAAGATATTACCGTTTTAAATGTCCCGTTGGTAGGATAGTCTCAAACGGAGCTCATCCAGTTTATTCTTTTTCACTTGGCAGGCACTTGGCAAGCATATACACTTTTAATATATTGTGATAGCAATCTATGACGTAAACCATATTTAAGTTGTGTTTTATATCATATTGTACAACAGCTGATGAAACTAACACCGTAAATGTGAGAAACTTTGATCAGTAACCAGGTTTCCATCCAACCACTTCATGCAGATGAACTACGCGACGCATGGGGAAAAAATCATGACCTGGTTGATGGAAACAGCTGGTACAATTTTATAAATGTGGACAGACAATTTATTCATTTGACATAGTGGGATCTTTTTGTGTGCGTAAAATTAATTACACGAGAAATGACGCAAATATCGATAATAAGCATCATATCGAAGTAAACTTGGAGTCACGAGACGATATGTTGTGTGTTCCTCCCACTACGACTCGGGAAAGCATGCAGTTTATTAGGCTACAGATGAAAGAAGTTATGATGAACTTCACAGGGTGGTGGAAGTGCACAGTGATGATCTTGATGCTCCTTTCCAAGAAATATTGAGGATCTTATTCTAGTGACATGATGATCAATGCTTGGCTTCCATTTGACAATTAAAAATGATCTTGCTCTCATCCATAATAATCTCATCATGTAGGTAGCCTACCAGCAATCTATCTGCAAGCCGTTGGCTAGAGTGGTCACATTTGCTATATAAACGCAACAGTTTTGGTTACAAAACTATCAGTAGAGTTGAAAATGCGATAGAGACCCATTTAACTTTTTTTGTTTTTATTCGGGAACTTAACCGCAAAAGTTATGTTATCACACATAGCCTTTTATACACAATAAGTCCGGTTGATGGAAACTTCTCTGGTGGGAAAATGTGTATATTGTTGTACGCACATTTTTAAATAGTCGCATGAAAATCTGTCGCCAATTGGATGGAAACCAAGCTAATGTCATTTTCTGATAGTTTCTGGTTGAAAATACAATTTACTACGCAGGACCTTGTAATCAGCAGTTTTTGCAAGGGAGGAGTTTTGGCTTGCCTGTTGACATCACCAGGCAGTATAAGTTAATAGACCAATAAAGAGATTTCCAAACCTCTCTGCCAATAACAGATAGTTTTTTCAGGTTACATATCCCTCCCATTAGGACCTTCCAATTACACCCCTCACTCAGACCACTCCCACAGTCCTAACTAAATTCTGTCTAAGAAATTATTTTTGCAAAAAATCTATTTGGATTTTTGACAATTTTAATGGAAAACTATTATAAATGGTACTTAATTGTTACCCAGAAATGAGTTCATACTGAGATAAAAATGGCTACATTGGGCCTGTGGTTAGTCACTTACAAAGACACTAAATATGAGAAAAGAGTGAATGAATGCTTACAGAGCAGCAGGCCCCTGCAGACCACTGATGACTCCATCCAGCACAGCCAGACCCTCATCCAGTACAAACGCCAGCTGTACCCCTTTCTTCTTCAGCACCCTCACTATGTTCATTGCCCCCTGGTAGCCACTCACCTACAGTAGACAGACAAAATCCTTTTTTTGATTTCTGTCCCTTTTCAGTTAGTGAAATAAAGTTGAAGTCGGAAGTTCACATACACCTTAACCAAATACATTTAAACTCAGTTTTCACAATTCCTGACATTTAATCCAAGTAAATATTCCCTGACTTAGGTCAGTTAAGATCACCACTTTATTTTAAGAATGTGAAAAGTCAGAATTATAGCAGAGAGAATGATTATTTCAGCTTTTATTTATTTCATCACATTCCCAGTGGGTCAGAAGTTTACATACACTCAGTATTTGGTAGCACTGCCTGTAAATTGTTTAACTTGGGTAAAACATTTTGGGTAGCCTTCCACAAGCTTCCCACAATAAGTTGGGTGAATTTTGGCCCATTCCTCCTGACAGAGCCGGTGAAACTGAGTCAGGTGTGTTGGCCTCCTTGCTCGCACGCGCTTTTTCAGTTCTGCCCACAAATTTTGTATGGGATTGAGGTCAGGGCTTTGTGATGGCCACTCCAATACCTTGACATTGTTGTCCTTAAGCCATTTTGCCACAACTTTGGAAGTATGCTTGGGGTCATTGTCCATTTGGAAGACCCACGTGCGACCAAGCTTTAACTTCCTGGCTGATGTCTTGAGATGTTGGTTCAATATGTCTACATAATTTTCCTCCCTCATGATGCCATCTATTTTATGAAGCACCCCCACAACATGATGCTGCCACCCCGTGCTTCACGGTTGGGATGGTGTTCTTCGGCTTGCAAGCATCCCCATTTTTCCTCCAAGCATAATAATGGTCATTATGGCCAAACAGTTATATTTTTGTTTCATCAGACCAGATGGCATTTCTCCAAAAAGTACGATCTTTGTCCCCATGTGCAGTTGCAAACCGTAGTCTGGCTTTTTTATGGCGGTTTTGGAGCAGTGGCTTCTTCCTTGCTGAGCGGCCTTTCAGGTTGTGTCGATATAGTACTCGTTTTACTGTGGATACAGATACTTTTGTAACCGTTTCCTCCAGCATCTTCACAAGGTCCTTTGCTGTTGTTCTGGGATTGATTTGCACTTTTCGCACCAAAGTACGCTCATCTCAAGTAGACAGAACGCGTCTCCTTCCTGAGCGGTATGACGGCTGCGTGGTCCCATGGTGTTTATACTTGCGTACTATTGTTTGTACAGATGAACGTGGTACCTTCAGGCGTTTGGAAATTGCTCCCAAGGACGAACCAGACTTTTTTCTGAGGTCTTGGCTGATTTCTTTTGATTTCCCCATGATGTCAAGCAAAGAGGCACTGAGTTTGAAGGTAGGCCTTGAAATACATCCACAGGTACACCTCCAATTGACTCAAATAATGTCAATTAGCCTATCAGAAGCTTTTAAAGCCATGACATCATCTTCTGGAATTTTCTAAGCTGTTTAAAGGTACAGTCAACTTAGTGCATGTAAACTTCTGACCCACTGGAATTGTGATACAGTGAAATATAAGTGAAATAATCTGTCTGCAAACAATTGTTGGAAAAATTACTTGTGTCATGCACAAAGTAGATGTCCTAACCGACTTGCCAAAACTATACTTTGTTAACAAGACATTTGTGGAGTGGTTGAAAAACGAGTTTTAATGACTCCAACCTAAATGTATGTAAACTTTCGACTTCAACTGTAAATACCTCTACCAACTTCACAAACCTCCTCATCATGACCCAGACCAATGAAGAATCCCCTTCGCGGTGAATAACCTCTTATCAACAGGTACTCCAGCGCCTGGAGAATTCCCTACAGTGAAAAATTTGTCTGGTTAAATTCTCACAATGTGAAATCGTATTATTGGGTGAGAAAAACAGCAACCGCATTGTTGATTACGCAATGCTCTTGGGCCTCTAGCTCAAAGATAAAACATATCATAGATTTGGTCCTTGTTCTTGGAACACCCAGGTTCCATAAACATCTACCCACTGTCAACCCTCACGGCCTCACCATGACAGACTGCTTGTTATCGATGGTCCCTCTCCCGTAGATGAATCCATCTATCTCCTTTGCAGAGAATGGTGGGGCCTCCCATCCGTCTCTCTCCTCAGCAGGCACCACATCTATGTGGGCCAGCAGCATGTAGGGGACGAGGGCCAGGTCAGAGCCTGGCACCCAGAACAGGTGGCTGTAGTTGGCCACAACCTCATGCTGGACCAGGTGGGAAGAAAACACTGTAGGGAAAGCTGGCAGAGGGGGGGGGGGGGGGAATCTGTTAAGTGTTAGGAAATGCAGGACACCACCCTTACGAGAAAAAAAATGCACTCAGAGTGCAGTATAACTGCAGTATTCTGCAGTTTCAAAACTGAAATCTTTTTTTGTGAGGGCATTTCTAATAAGCTTTTAAAATAGTGGATTTGAAGTAAACGCAGATGCATTTCTGCTTGAGTATCAGAAAGCAGTGTCGAAATGCTAATTGGTAACTTTATATGCTCAAAGCCCAAAGGACGGCAGATGGCGATATTGAGTCGTTTCATCTTATGGTCTAAAGGGAATGCATGCAGCAGGCTATACACTAATGTCCCCCGTGAACAGTTTTGTTGTTGTACATTCTCCATTCAGGCTGCAAAGACATCAATTTACTCATTAACTCAATTTAAAAGCGAGAAGGCAGAATTTATTTGGAAAGTATGCATACTTTCTTGATGAAACAACATTTTTCACCCCCATGGTAGTGGCTAATGCTACTTCCTGATGTTTAGCCAGGGTCATGTCTAGATGGGACACAGCTTGTCAAAATTGAGGTCAAAAGTTATTATTTTTACATTTTAGCTAACCGTACTCTTTTCCTAACCTTAACCAAATTATCCTAACCTGGGGGGTTATGAAGGAACCAATGGGATGCTCAAGGTGGGGCATTCCTGCAGGGAACCCTTAAAATATTATCGTGCAGTTGCACACATGGATTTATCGGGCTTCACTAAGGGGCTGTAACATTAACGTTGTAACAAAGTTGACATTTGGGTATAGCAGCCATTGTTTGTCACGACCCCCAACACCCTACCATAATACTTCACCTAACAGTATATGGCCAGTGCGCATTTTTAGCACTTCACTGAGCTGGCAAGCCTCCAGCTACACAGCACTCACGTAGAAGCAGTAATAGTTAGTTCAGAGTATTTCTGAGTCAACTCTTTAGATGACATGCGTCCTATTATGCCTGATTTAAACCAACCACTGCATTCCACAGTAAGAACCTCATACCAACAGTCAAGCGTGGTGGTGGTGTGATGGTTTGGGGATGCTTTGCTGCCTCAGGAGATATAGGCCTATGGGTTAGGCAACAATGATTTGAAAGTCGCAAAATAAAGCAAATGCTGTTTCTTGCCTTAAGCTGGGAATCACTCACAAGTAATAGGCTAATATTGTCACCCATCAAACTATTCTTGATTTAATCTTATCGTTGCATATACTAAATATGTGAAATTTGTTTTGATTTAGGTGCATGATAATGGTCAGTTCTATCTCGAAACAAGGGCAGCAGAAGAAATACTTGTCATCTATGCACTTAAATAGCAAATAGAGGACGCTTTTCCCGTGATTCATTATCATGCCAGCCAGGTAGGCTATACTCCTGTTGTAAGGAGAAGCAATGTGCTTAATATTAGGATAATGTATAAATATATATATAGTAGGCCTAGCCTATAGAATGCTGGATGGGAACCTCTTCTTTTAATCTCTTCGTTCTCTCACGCAACAGCATAGCCTATAGAAATGTTGCGCAACATGAGCTCTCATGAAATGTTTGATTTACATGTTCGAATACATTTGCATTGATTTCAGAGTGATTAGAGGGACAATAGAGTGCTGAGTACCAGGCAGTTAACAAGCCTGGTAGGCTACTAATGACCATCAGCAGCATCAGAGCTTTTTAATTTATTTTAAATTTAACCTTTATTTAACTAGGCAAGTCAGTTAAGAATACATTCGTATTTACAATGACGGCCTAGCCCGGCCAAACCGGAAGACACTGGCCCAATTGTGCACAGCCCTATGGGACTCCCAAACCCGGCCGGTTGTGATATAGCCTGGATTCGAACTAGGGTCTGTAATGACGCTTCTTGCACTGAGATGCAGTGCCTTAGACCGCTGTGCCACTCGGGAGCCTAATTACCGTGACTAAGCGGTCACGTGGAATTAGACTGCCTTCATGACTCGTCCCCGCCGTTGTGACGGTAATATGGTCACCGTAACAGCCCTAGTCCACATACACATATCTGTCATGCTGCTGCTCCAGTTACAACTGTTCTGCCTGCGGCTACCTTGTCCCAGACCTGCTGTTTTGGACCCGCTCTCACCCTCCCTCTACCACACATGCTGTCTCAACCTCTTAATGCTCAGCTATGAAAAGCCAACTGACATTTACTCCTGAGGTGTTGACTTATTGCACCCTCTACAACTGTGATTATTATTTGACCCTGCTGGTCATCTATGAATGTTTGAACATCTTGAAGAACAATCTGGCCTTAATGGCCATGTACTCTCAATCTCCACCCAGCACAGCCAGAAGAGGACTGGCCACCCCTCAGAGCCTGATTCCTCTCTAGGTTTCTTCCTAAGTTCCTGCCTTTCTAATGAGTTTTTCCTAGCCACCATGCTTCTACATCTGCATTGCTGTCTATTTTAGGCTGGGTTTCTCTATAAGCACTTTGTGACATCTGCTTATGTAACAATGACTTCATAAATACATTTGATTGTTTTATAATGTTAGCTAAATGTAGTAATAAATAAATAGGCTACATTTCTTTAAATGGACAATTCTGTGAACTGTCTTGTGAAAGTTTTAAATTGACACAATACCCATTAGTAAAGGTATCAGCTAGAGATGACATGCAGGAACTTGCAGAGATTTGTAGTTTTGACATGATGTCTAAATTGATGCCAATTAGCATTTTTGAACCTGAGAGTAAATAGAGCCAAATATATTGATATAAGAGAGAGAGATGTACATGGTTATCAAAACCTCAAGCCAAGGTAAGCCTACACCAAACACAGCCCTTATTTTAAGTGTTTCTAAAATCCCTTATGGGGAAATGGGGTAAAAATGATTGGAACCATTTCCCTGTTTGACTACTAGGTTTTATGAGTATTATGACACCTCCACTGTGGGATTCTACTCAGAGATGTGGTGAGGCTACACCTCAAATTACATACTAGTCATGAAAAACATGCAGTTACTTGCTGTATATAACTGATAGAGCTAAAATGTGCGCAATTGTTTTGCATGGAATAAACATACATTTGTAGTTCTGACTATGTTCTTCAAGAGGTGATGACATTCCAAATAGTTAACATGTATTTAATATTTCCTTAAACGGCACGCAGTTGTCAATGCTTTCTGCGGAGCTGGGGGACTACATGCACCCCAGCAGGCAAATCGAATCCTCTCTTATTGTGACGTTTTGTTGAAAACGACCAGCGCCATGCATTCCTTTTGGACGGTAAAATTAAACGAATCCTTATCGCCATTTGCCGGCCTTGTGCTCAGTGGGCTAATGGGCCTTGTGTTCAGTTGGCTAGTGTACTCAGTGAAAACATGTTTCCTACAGTAACCGGTTATAATATAACCGCCTATGCAGCATGTACCTGCTCCTAAACCAAGTATAACAGTAGGTATCCGGTAGCTTACCTTTCCTCAGGAGGCCGTCGAACTCGCGCAATGCGGTGGTGTTGAGCTGTGTCTCCGTGGTTGACACGGTGGGAATCCGGATTGCGTCTGCGTACAAAAAAGCAGGCGGCGTTGAGCAAATTTAGTGAGCACATTATAGCGATTATTCATTCACACAACATAGGTTGACAAATCTGCTCAGCTTGATGATCGAATTAGTCCGGATCTCACCTCTGAAATTCGCTAGAAGCTCCTCTCTCTGGTGCTGGTTTATGTCAGACGCAATATTGTTCGTCTTCTCCCAGTGTGCAAGTTGAAGTCCTGCATTCACATCAAACGTTAGTGTCCTTACAGTGGCTGCAACGAAAAAGGCTAATATAACTAATAACAAGCTAAACGACACAATTTTCACAAACTTGAGAATGTTCAATTTTGCACTGCGTTCGGTCATTTTTTAATTCGACAGTGCACAGCGTGTTGTTGTGAAGAGTGCAAGCTGCTCGTGACGTGTTCTGCTAATTTGATCTATGAATGATCGTTTGAGCGCCACCTTTTGGGCTGGAAATAGGTCACCAGATAATAATTTACCTTATGCACTTCCAATCAAATTGCCATGTAGCACTTATTTTATTAGACAGAACATGTCAAATGCTCTTTATTCAAATTAACTCAGACAACTACACAATAAGCAACTCTTGAAAAATAATGTTTTCATGTTTCATATTACACTGAAATCCCTGACATCTGGTGAGCTCCACATAACACAAACAAAACCAACAGTGTAACTTATACTGTAACTCCATGAATGTCATTGAGACATACTTTTATTAAATAGAAAAACTCCATTAAGTTAAATTTCATACATGTTTTTATTATTTTAAAAAATGTAGGCCTAGTCATTCGTTTTCTGCACTTGCACTGATCCTGTATGCATTTGAACAGCACACAGTAGGTTCACCGTAACATTTTCGAACCAACAGGATTGTCCAAAGGAGAATGACACCAGAGCCATATATAGAGATTTTTTTAAAGGCTTTGAATGATGGTAACAAAATGATGTGTCGCTCTGGATAAGAGCGTCTGCTAAATGACTTAAATGTAAATGTAAATGTAAATGTTCCGCACAACTGTAAACCAATGTGTGGAGTATTGAGGAGGAGCAGGGGAATTATGCCTCCCTAGAGAACGAGCTGAGGAATATCCTAGGGTTCAGCCTGGAGGGACAGGCCCTCAGTCTCCGTCTCCATGCTGAGGTTGTCCAGCAAAGCCACAAAGGGATTGGCCAAGCTATCCTCTATGGCAGCATAGATGAGGTAGAGGAGGCAGGCCACGATGAAGAAGACCAGGATCTGGACCCACAGAGGAACCAGGCGATGCTCCACTGCCCATCGCTGTAGGGTCATGGGACTAGCAGGGAGGTCTGGGTATTTAAACTGGACCGGTCGCCCCGCTGCACCCTTGATAGGCCTCCGACGGGTGGCACTGAAATAAAGGGGGGAATTAGCAACATTGTAGTACCCAAATACTATAGGTACATGGAATATAAATAGACTTAGGTAAACCAGAATTGTCCAACCCTGGTCCTAAAGAGCTGCTGCATTTTGTTTTAGTACTGTATATGAAGGAACCAATAGATTGCAGAATAACCCAGACAGGGTACCTTTCAATTAAAATACCGGTAGCAACTGACTGCTTAACCAGGTTTGGATAGAGGCTGATGTGACTGCAGGCTTCCTTAATTTCTCGTCTACTGTGTAGTGTATTTTTATGAGAGACTGGACTTACGCAATGCCAGTTGGTGTGGGTTCTGTCTCTGGGAACATCTCCATCAGAACATCTGTGACTGGCTCCTAAAGATCAGACAAACAGACGCACATATCAGAGACTGACACACACCAAAATAGATGAGAGGAAAGAGAAGTGTCCACACCAGTGTCCACCCTCACCACCTTAAAACAGGTCAGGTAGAATGCCAAAAATAGATAATTAAAAGTTAGGGGAAACAGGAAAGTCAGATAGACACTTGTGGTTATTGTGCTAGCTAGACCATAAGATTAAAGTCCTCAAGTGACAGTCAACTAATGTATCAACCTTTTCTTAGTAAAACATTAATTAAGGTATGAATGAGCACTAATTAAACCACTGGCTTGGTTATATACATGAAGACCCACCCAATTAAACTCACATACTGACAGTCAATTTATAAACAGAGTAATAGAATGAGCCCTGCAGATCTGCATGTAGACATGAAAGCACAAGTATATGAACTGTTGAAAAAGCGTAAAGAAAGAATCTAAAAGACTTGGATAAACAAGCTAATGTATGTGCCTTGATTTGCCGTTTGAAAAGGGATGTCTTAGGGGTGATGAATAGGGATCTGTTAGTCATCGTGTACTTGTCCACCGTCGCCGCTTCCTGCTAAAATAGGTGAGAAACAACGCAAATTAAATGTTACATCCTTGTTTCCCTCTCAGCCCTGTACACCCACACAATGTTTACCATAGCCCAGTGAATCACAGAAACCCTATAACCACCAACACCAGCCTGTCACTGATAAGATTATTGAACTGTTTGTCAGTACTACTGACCCAGTAGGGCCTGGGGCAAGGTCCTTGATTACTACTCCTGTTATTCCCTCTCTTGATTTCTGGTCCACTACTGGACAGAGGGATCCGACTCTCAAACTGTAGTTCCAGAGGAAAAGGTAAATACAGCATATCACTCCCTCATCACTCCAGTGAAGATTGATAGAATTGCATATTTTACATAGTAAATATGATCATTAAGACTAGATACCAAAACCAGTTCAAAACAAACTTCCCTCCTCCACCATCTGAGTAATGCTGAAGCTCTTAGAGTACGAAGAGGAGTCAACATCACAACCGCCTCTCAGAGACACTGACTGTGGCGACACCTGCAGGGGTTAGGACAGAACTTAAAAAGAAATATACACCAACAGCTTGCTGAATCCCTTAGAAGATACTCTCCATAAGTGAAAGAAACCCACCAAAATCCTTGCACCATCTTTGGAGTGAGAAAAGGGTGCCCAGACTCATGCACATTTTATAATGAACAAAAATATAAACGCAAAATGTAAAGTGTTGGTCCCATGTTTCATGAGCTAAAATCAAATATCCCAGAAATGTTCCATATGCACAAAAATCGTATTTCTCTCAAATTTTGTGCACAAATATGTTTACTTCCCTGTTCGTGAGCATTTCTCCTTTGCCAAGATAATCCATCCACCTGACTGGTATGACATATCAAGAAGCTGATTAAACAGCATAATCATTACACAGGTGTACCTTGTGCTGGGGACAATAAATGGCCACTCTTAAATGTGCAGTTTTGACATACAACAAAATGCCACAGATGTCTCAAGTTGAAGGAGCGTGCAATTGGCATGCTGACTGCAGGAATGTCCACCAAAGCTATTGCCAGATAATTTAATGTTAATTTCTCTACCATAAGCTGCCTCATATTTGGCAGTATGTCCAACCGGCTTCACAACCACGTGTAACCACACCAGCCCAGGACCTCCACTTCCGGCTTCTTCACCTGCGGGATGGTCTGAGACCAGCCACCCAGACAACTGATGAAACTGAGGGAGTATTTCTGTCTGTAATAAAGCCCTTTTGTGGGGAAAACTCATTCTGATTGGCTGGGCCTGGCTCCCAAGTGGGTGGGCCTATGCCCTCTCAGGCCCACCCATGGCTGTGCCCCTGCCCAGGACTACTCTCTGTTTATTATCTATGCATAGTCACTTTAACTCTACCTACATGTACATATTACCTCGACTAACCGGTGCCCCTGCACATTGACTCTGTACCGGTACCCCGTATATAGCCTCGCTATTGTCATTTTACTGCTGTCGTTGAATTATATTGTTATTTTATTTATTTTTTACTTAAGAAGATTTAAGAAAAATAAGTGTTAAAGCATTGTTGGTTAAGGGCTTGTAAAGTAAGTATTTCACCTGTTGTATTCGGCGCATGTGACAAAGAAAATTGTATTTAATTTTTATGAATTTATTTCAATTGACTGATTTCCTTATATGAACTGTCTCAGTAAAATCGTTGAAATTGTTGCAAGTTGCGTTTATATTGTTGTTCAGTATATATAAAATTAATTGCTAGCAGAAGGGGAGAGATCCCATGCCCATTGAAGAGGAATGTCCGTAAAAAGTAAGTCGTTATGAAAGTGTCACAGTAGGAGGAAGTTAGGTGAGTGTAGTGGTATATCCCTAAATCTGTGGGCAGTCCTAGTACAGAGGATGTTCTGCTCAGCACATGCCCATGTGAGGGGGGAAGCTGCTGCCCCCACTCTGCTGTGGCAGACGACTCAGCCACATTCCCATGATACCCTGCATTCCTCCTGTGATCGAATTCAAAGCGGCCCGGATCTCTTCGAACCAGCTGCCAGGGTGGCACTATTATCATCCCATTACACAAAAGCATTACCCTCATGAAATAATTCCATCACCCATTTTAAAACATTGAATTTGTGAATAAATAATACATAATGGTGTTGGTGGTATAATGAATAGGCAGATTTACCATTCTGGACAAAGGCATAAAACACTGATGATAGTGATATTCCGTGTTTTTATTATTCCGTGAGTGCGGTACCATCTATTAAAAGTAAGGAATAACTTAGCTGAGAACCACTCCTAAAATATAACTTATCTTTACATTGAGAGTTTTCATTATTAGATCCATGTCCAGAGATACCAATTACTGCCACCAGATGGCACTGCAGGCAATGTTCTCTCCTTTCATATCTTGAGTAACATGACATACTGTAACTGCAAAGGACATTTACTATTCTTAAAGGAATGAGAGGCTGAACATAGGTACTGATCTTTGCTTTGATCACAGGTCTGAAAACCAGAGTATGAATGCACTCACCCGCATGTCAACGTGCAGGTTTTCCTCCATTAATGAAACCGTCTCTGGGCTTCCTTGTTGTGAACCTGCAAAATCAGAGGCAGAAACCCATTAGATTAGATTGATTGCTGGTATATCAGCACAGTATGAGGGCAATTTATTTATATATTCAGTACCAGTCAAAAGTTGACATCTACTCATTCAAGGGTTTTTATTTATTTTACTATATTATAGAATAATAGTGAAGACATCAAAACTATGAACTAACACATATGGAATCATGTAGGAACCAAAAAAAGTGTTAAAAACAAATAAAAATATATGTTATATTCTTCAAGGTAGCCACCCTCTGCCTTGATGAGTTTTGCACTCTTGGCCTTCTCTCAACCAACTTCATGAGGTAGTCACCTGCAATGCATTTCAATTAACAGGTGTGCCTTGTTAAAAGTTCAAATGTGGGATTTATTTTCCTTCTTAATGCGTTTGAGCCAATCAGTTGTGACAAGGTAGGGGTGGTATAAAGAAGATTTGGTAAAAGACCAAGTCCATATTATGGCAAGAACAGCTCAAATAAGCAAAGAGAAACGACAGTCCATCATTACTTTAAGACAGGAAGGTCAGTCAATCCTGAACATTTTAAGTACTTTGAAAAAGTTTCTTCAAGTGCAGTCCAAAACCCATCAAGTGCTATGATGAAACTGGCTCTCATGAGGGCCGCCACATGAATGGAAGACCGAGTTACCTCTGCTGCAGAGGATAAGTTCATTAGAGTTACCAGCCTCAGAAATGGCAGCCCAAATAAATGCTTCATAGAGTTCACGTAACAGACACATGACAACATCAACTGTTTAGAGGAGACTGCGTGAATCAGGCCTTCATGGTCGAATTGCAGCAAAGAAACCACTACTAAAGGACACCAATAATAAAATACTTACTTGGGCTAAGAAACACAAGCAAAGAACATTAGACCAGTGGAAATCTGTCCTTTGGTCTGATGAGTCCAAATTTGAGATTTTTGGTTCCATCCGCCGTGTCTTTGTGAAACGCAGAGTAGGTGAACGGATGATCTCCGCATGTGTGGTTCCCACCGTGAAGCATGAGGAGGTGTGATGTGTGGGGGTGCTTTGCTGGTGACACAGTCAGTGATTTATTTAGAATTCAAGGCACACTTAACCAGCATGGCATCCCATCTGGTTTGCGCTTAGTGGGACTATCATTTGTTTTTCAACAGGACAATGACCCAACAAACCTCCAGGCTGTGTAAGGGCTATTTGACCAAGAAGGACAGCGAAGGAGTGATAACCCGATCACAACCTAATTGAGATGGTTTGGGATGAGTTGAAGGAAACGCAGCCAGCAAGTGCTCAGCATATGTGGGAACTCCTTCAAGACAGTTGGAAAAGCTGGTTGAGAGACTGCCAAGAGTGTGCAAAGCTGTCATTTAACACTTTTTTGGTTACTACATGATTCCAAATGTGTTATTTCATAGTTTTGATGTCTTCACTATTATTCTACAATGTAGAAAATTGTAAAAAATTAAGAAAGATCTTTGAATGAGTAGGTGTGTCCAAAGTAATATATACAGTGGGGAGAACAAGTATTTGATACACTGCCGATTTTGCAGGTTTTCCTACTTACAAAGCATGTAGAGGTCTGTCATTTTTATCATAGGTACACTTCAACTGTGAGAGACGGAATCTAAAACAAAAATCCAGAAAATCACATTGTATGATTTTTAAGTAATTAATTTGCATTTTATTGCATGACATAAGTATTTGATCACCTACCAACCAGTAAGAATTCCGGCTCTCACAGACCTGTTAGTTTTTCTTTAAGAAGCCCTCCTGTTCTCCACTCATTACCTGTATTAACTGCACCTGTTTGAACTC